>NW_010110451.1:17166-85127 GCF_000699245.1 Pterocles gutturalis | reverse complement strand
GTGTACGGTGTCTCTATTCATATTCAGGACATCTTTCTTTTTAAGAAGTCCCATTACTGTTTCCAGGACCATTCGGAGAGGCAGGTACCGTGCAAAGGAAATAGGAATAGCTGAGTCTGCTCCTCACTATCTTAGTTGGCATTTGGTGTGTCATTACCTCACGCTAGAAAACAAAAAGAAACAGGACATTTTGCAAGCAGATTATTTCATAGTTAAAGGAACAGGTAACAGTCAAAAGACGCACATCAGCTCTGCTTGCTCATATTGCAGATGTATCCACAGTTTCTGTCATACTATGTTCACTTATTATTTCTTTGTACTGCAATGTGGTATAGAAGACCCAACGGTCAGGGTTCCCTGTGCTGACAAATTATAAGAGATAGTCTTAATATAAATACAGGATTAATTACAAGAGGTGATAGAAATCCATATGCTACCCAGAGGATAATGTAGCAAGGTTTCCTGAATAGCCTCCATGTTCCATTATGGCAGAGATTAGATGGACGTAGAATTTAACCTGCCTGGCAGCAATCCCAAATGAGGGAATCAGCAAAAACGTGGCTGTTAGAAACAGGGAATTATGCCTACGTGTGTGTATACTCAGTGGAAAAAAGAACTTACAGTGTGTAATATATATGCTTTAAAAATTATTCTTTCATTAAGATGTATTATATTGATAATACATTTTCAGGGAGCTTTTCAATGGTAACCTATTTCCCACCAATCACCAGCCTCACCCTAGTTCACATTTCCTACTTCAAATTATTTTTCTTCTTTTTTGTTCCTTACAGTTCCTGAGCACCTCTCCTCTTCTCCAGTGTCTATTTACTATTCTTTTTTTTCTCCCATAATTTCTTCTTTTCAGCTTGCATTCCTCCTGTTACACAAGTATTAGAGGAGCAAATATGCTAGAAGTATTTGATGTCTGTGCATAGACTCCTAATTCCTCAATGGCACGACAGAGATTGCAAGTAGGAGGGAAATTAGAAACACACTTATCTACAACTTTCAGAACACTGTGGGAAGTAATGTTCCTTTTTGCAATTATCATTTCCAGATATGGTCCTGACAAATTGAACTCTTTTCTTGGGGGGGAAACACATCAGAATCTGTTCAGATTTCAGTTTCAAATCAGAAATGGTTCCTGAGATATCTAAAAATTGCAGAAGCTTGGACAGCATAAGCCTTGTGAATCCAGCATTTCAACTTGTTAAATTTTATCCCATTAATCACTGCCCAATGCTCCCATCTATCTAGACTCCCTCTGCAAGGCCTCTCATCCCTCAAGACAGTCAAGATCACCTCCCAGTTTTGTATCATCAGAAAACATGCTAATGGTGCATTCAACTCCTGCATCCAGACTGTTGAGAATTATACTGGAACATTGCTCGTGACTGATCACCAGCCAGATGTACCTCCATTCAATCCATCCCTTTGAGCTCTGCCCTCCAGTCAGTTCTTCACCCAGCACACCGTGAGCCTGCTCTTCCCACAGTTCAACAACCTGTCCAGAAGGATGCTGTGAGGGACAGTATCAAAAGCCTTGGTAAAATCCAGAAAAACTACATCCACTGCCTTCCCTTCATCCACCAGGTGGGTGACCTTATTATAGATGAATATAAAATTGGTTAAACAGGACTTTCCCGTTGTGAACCCATGTTGGCCGTGCCTGATGATTGCATTATTCTCTAAATGCCTTTCAGTACTACCCCGTATAATCTTTTCCATAATTTTCCAGGAACTGAGGTTAGACTACCAGGTCTGTAGTTCCCAGGGTCTTCCCTCACACCCTTTTGTATATTGGAATAACATTGCCTAGCTTCCAGTCAGCAGGACTTCCCCAGTCTCCCAAGACCTTTGGTAGATGATCGAGAGGGGTTCTGCCTTAACTGATGTAATTTAACAACTAAAGATAAAATTTGCCTAATTCACAAAGAAGATGAAACATGGACAACATGAAACAATTTTTCCTCCCCCAGACAGAACTGTAGAAAAATAGAAATTATTCGCTTCTTTGTAAACCATATCTAGATATTTTAAAAATTTATCTTCACTACTGTCTTCATGTTCTCATGCACATCCCTAACAACTCTGTAAGTTTTTGTTGTTCCTGGACTTTTGATATCAGGAGCATTCATAAATACATTTGTAATGTACTTTTTTGGCCTTGTACCTACTCTTTCTAAGCAAGCAACTATAGCATCTCTATATTCCTTGTTTGTTAAAAAAGCATTGCTGGTGTATTTATGCTTAACATAAAGAAGCAACACTAGTTAAATAAAGGGACAGGCTGAAATATAACCAGGGTTCTGTCCTATAAAAACACTCAGGACAGAAAAAATGGAGACCTGAAGACTTGCCTTGAACTCCTTAAGTCTGGAGGAGTCAAATAATTTTGAGATTATTCTACAGGTTAAATGAGGCCTCATATGGACTCCAGCTATAGATGAAAATATGTTAAAAGACAAAGCTGGAACTCCTGCAGGGAGTAGAAGTGCTCTTCCTTCTCCATATCATGCAAGAATTGGAGCACCACCCATAGAGGAAACTTGATCCACAGTAGGGGTTTTCACATGACTTCTTCTCCCTCTGACCATTGATTATTAATGTAAAACTGCAGAAGCAAGCCAGTGAGAAGGTCCAGCAGAAGACAGTGGAAGTAGCCAAAGCAGATAACTTTCTTCGCCTGAAAATATGGTTAGCTGTTTGGTCCAAACTTGTTCTTCCTCTACAGTAGTTTCATCTCAGCCTTTCTTGACACCCATATCATTTACCTTTTTCTTCATTTCTGCATCTTTCTAGACCTTTGGACAGATGTTGCAGGGGCAATTTGGAGGGGGAGGAAGGAAGTGTGCAGCCATGAGGCTGCTTCCCAGTGTCATCGTCTAAAGTATTCACAGTGCTGCAAAGTGCTAAAAAGGTTACCATCGCCATATTAGACCCAATCCACCAGTAAACATGCTAAAACCTCCCTGCTTGCTTTCAGCAAGAAATTATGGAACTAATGTAACATTTGCTGCCATCACATTGTTCACACTACTGTTTTATGTTATGCTTCCTCATTCACCCTGTTGATTCAAATTATAGGCTCTCTAGAGCTGGGACCATCTGGTATTCTCTGTTTGTAAAGAGCCTAGCACAATAAGGTCTTGTTCTGGGTTGACACACACAATTATAACAAAAACAACCAACAACAAATGGATAGCTTTTCCTCACCAGTTGATATCTTTGTTTTTCATTCCCAGTGGACATCTTGCTGTAACACAAATATTCAAAACAAAAGGGAAAATGAAAAGACAAGGGCATCTTTAGGTATAAGGAACAAATTCAGATTATCTTCAACCTTGTTATCTTTTATCCTGTCTGCTCTCCTATTTCATTTTGTGCTTATGTAATAAATACCAGCTTTCATATACAGGCTGGACTAAAATAGATAAGAGTTTATTTCCTCCATTTTTACATAAAAAACCAGAGACCTACCTAAACCACATAGAAACCACACTCAAAAATACAGTGATGAGAGTAATTAATTACAGCATAAGGTTAGACAATAATATAATTTTGCTAATTACTCACAGCTTGGGGCCCATTTTTTCAGTGTGGCGGACAACAGCATGCATTTAATCCCCATAATAACGATAATGCGATACATCATTAACCCTATTTTATTATTTCTTAATTTTTATAATACCAATAACAAAGATCATTAACCTCTGTTCTGTTTAACATCTAATCAGCCATTTCAGTCAAATAAATATAACAGAAAACATTAAATATCGCTTTGTTTAGCTAGATTTCCTCTCAGGAGGGGAATTTTTCCTAATGTTATATTAATAACAGTTTAGTCAACAAGTGTCAAAACATCAGTAGTAACATGGAAAAAGATCCATTGCAACATACAGTCTTTAAACAGATCTGTTTAATCTTCCTTATTTGATAAACAGGTTTTTTAAAAAGATAAGTTTTCTGTTAAAATGTATATTGAATATATTCAATAAATTTTCCTTTTGATCATTCTGTTATCTTCTGGGCTTCAAACATTGCTTAGATTTGGGTATTTATAGATGTAAAGTTTTGGTTCAGTCCCATATTTCACCCTTTCATTAGAAAGATAAGAGTAAAATCGATCTCTGCTAGTGAAGGTAAGCCGAGTTAAGAAGAGAAAAAAGAAAAATAATATATTACTGTTGAGAAGAATCCATTTTGCATAAATGTCCCAAGGAGCAATGCAATGACACAAGTGAAGCTATATAACTATATTTTGAATCACTATTTCCAATGACTTATAAAAGACAAAATAGCAAAATGGTGAATAAGTAAGGGGTATGGCTTTGAATATCAAGCTTGGCTACTGAAATATGTTTGCTTACTCAGTTATAAAGGTAACACTGAATAAGACCATGCTTTTTTAGGTGAATAACCGTAACAAGAGAGGTGGAACATGTAAGCTAAAACAGGCATGAAATTATGAAAATTTTGGAAATTACCAACAAAATTGTACTAAAAAAAGATTAGAGGAGTTCTGAAGATTACTGATGAAACTGGTGGACACCAAATCTTTCCTTGTAATTATTTATTTATGTATGAGTGTTGCAGGAAAGATCATCTGTTAGCATGATGTCATACAGATCGATAACCAATTGATTAAAGACATTTAATAAAAGGGTTACAGGATATTACTTATTCAGAAATGATCCAACAGGAATATGTAACCATTCGTCATTTTAAGGCCATAGAGAGTTCCCGAACGCTCAGATCTTTGGTAACATGCTGATGTTAAAATCCTATTTGATTTTGGATGAAAATCTGTTGGGTCTGTATGCATTACCTCTCTTTTTTAATTAAATGTATTGATTTTTTCACACTCCTGTAGAACTCCTGTAGTATTTATTCCATATCATGCACTACCAGTCCTCTTCCCTACAAATTGAGGATCCAGAAAGTCAAAAACAGTTATAAGAAGTCACAATTAAAGCAGAATAAAAAAGAGCATCAGGGATTACAAAACCGGTATTTTGAGCTACATACTGCTGTACTTTATAATGCTAAAGGCAGCATCTAAGTTTGAGTTAAGCAATGAATCAAGAAGTAAAGATTTGCCTATTTGTCTACATTTCTTGAATTTAAGAGGACACTCTAAATTTTAAATATTTTTACTGCAACTCATGTATATTCTAAACAATTTAAAGTAAGATTTTAGAGTAGGGAGGATAACATTTTCAATTGTTTCAACATAAGAAGGCACTGCTTTAATTAGATCTCATTAAGATAGCGTATTAATAAGTCTGTCACAAATATTCAAACTGCTACAAATCCTATGAGAAAGGAGATAGAAGAAAGATACCCTCTCTAACTCAAAGACACTATTTAGTTCAAACTGCCATTCAAAAATGTAATTCTGTTGCCACTGAAGAAGAGTTCTGTTCAAGGTGATATTACTACTCCCTTACATTATGCTAAAAGTATCATATTCCTCTACTGCAACTCCTTGGTCCAAAAAGTTTTCCCAAGCAAGTATGAAAACTTCATTCTTCACTGAAAAATTGAAAATACACATGGCATTCTTCAAACTCACTGTGAAAACTACATTTAGGTGATTATTAAGAAAAGACTTATTTAGCAAGAATGAGGAATTAGAACTTTCTGTGTGTTTCTAAAACCTGAAAGACATGGGTAATGTCTATTTTTCCTATGGATGAGATTCCCCCAACTGTAGATCACCACTTTTGCATGGAAAATGGACATTCCAGATTTTCTGCAGCTATACAAATTGATTCTTATTTTTTTTAAAACAAATACTGTTACAGGGAAGAATAATTGCTTTTCTGCTCTTTTATCTACAGTGTAACTTGTCCCCATGTAAGGAGACAACCTAATTCTTAGAAGTCAATAAACACCTAGAAGATAATTTTACATTACTACTATACTGAGACAAACACGAGCTGCTTCCTGAATGGAGAAGGTTCTAAAGGTTCTTTGTTTTCCTTAATTTTAAGAGAATTTCATGCAAATTCCAGGAGATAACTTTATGTACAGCCATCTATTGTATGCTAACCATTCTCCACTCTCCCACTAATCCACCCAGCAAATACACTGAAAAAAAAAATCAGGCTACAATAAAGCTAAAGGACAGTTGTGTAACTTGTCTCCTCCTCTCCTTTTCTTAAATCAACGGAAGTTGCAATCTCCACCTTCAACTGGATTGGTTTTTTTGTGGGTGTTGGCTTCGTGAACAGCTTGAGAGAAAAGACTAAACAGGATTCATATTACAGACTAAACTACATGTAAAGAAAATGTTCAATTCGTATCTATTAGGAGAATTGCAGGAATAAGATTTTTGCTGAATAAGATGAACAAAGATAAGGCAAATCTCAAATGTTTTGTTGTAAGAATCTAAACATCAACCAAGGATTACGGGATTCCTTGTTGGGTTGGGATTTTTTTGGGGGGAAGGTTGGTTGATGATTCAGCATTCTTCTGTGACACCATCCTCCCTAACCATTGCATTATAAGAGAAGATTATGAACACCTATCTGACTGAAGAGTGGTTTGGAATGCTCTGTTTATATTGTATTTCAAAGAAAGAGCAACAGGTTAAGAGCAGGTTGTGATTTAATAGAACCCTAATCTCTGTCCATCAATGTTATTCACTATTAATGTGACATACCAAAGGCAACAAAGCTTTTAAAATTGGTATCATTTAATTAATCTCTTTCTCTTGTAAAAATACTTGTTGGAATAATTTTTCTGAAAAGTAGAATTTATGAAAAAAAGGAAATTCCAAGTGTTCCTTAGGCTACAATGCTGTCAAAAACAGAGAATGAAATGTAGATGTTACATATGCATAAAATAGAAAATCCATCCAATCAAAAAAACAGAAAACCATATGTAAACCATGGTTCAGAAATAACCGTGTGAAACATCAATTTTTTTTATCAAAATGATTTTTATAACAACGTGATTGATCCTCAGTGCTGAGGACTACTTGTACATTAAGTTACGCAATGTACCTCAAAAAAGGAGTAATTAAGCATGAAGGGAACCTGTCTTAATAGTTCTCTGAATGAACCAGTACTCATTATTTTAGTTAATGAATGGGGATACATATTTATGCACCTGCAAGCAGTAACTATTTCTGCTCTTATCCTGGGAAGTATCACTATTTGGATCAGTTCTCTCAAGGAAAAAAGACAGTAAAGTAGGCATGCCTATATGCTAATTGCAGTTTGCTTTGTTCACGTGTAACTATCTGTCCTGGAACAGAGGTACACACATAGCATTCAGACTATTTTTTTAACAGGAATTAAAAGATTACACAAATGACCAGTTTCTCAAGAGCCAGTCTTAACATCCCAAATGCTCAAACCCAAATGCTCACATGACTCTGTAGAAGATACTGCACAAAATGGGTACTACTGCATAGCATTACTTTGCAATTCCATTTGCTTAATTATTTTTGTTATATTAGCAATCACAAAATTGAATTTGTACTAACTGAGAAGTCCAGATTGGCCTTAAGTGTGCTTCTCTCCTTTATCTACACTGCTCCACTCAGTAAGCCATATTCTGTCTTAAAGAATACTTGTTTCTGCCTCTGTATTTCCATTCATTTACTTCGATGTGCCCTTTACCCATAAAACAAAGCTGACAAGTCGGTGCAACCAGATTGCCTGCCTAGCATAAAAACTGTAGCCCTGGTTTCCAAAATAAGGGCAAATGAAAGGCAAGCAACACCTCTATATAATCTTCCTATTGTAGAATAAAATACAAAATACTGAATAGAAAAATATGTACATCAATTATCATAGAAGATTCAGGAATATTATTAGCATTTACAATTTATGCTTATTTTAATGGGTGTATGTTTCATATTTAACAGCAAGTTTAGAAAAACATTATGTTCATGCTGATAAAGAAAAGATTTTGTAAAAAAAGAAGCTAGTGTTGGCAAAAATTGGCTTCTTTGATAAATGATTGCATACTTGCTGAGGAGAGGAAAACACTGAAAGTGAATGGACACAAGTGGGGGAGTCACAGTGCTAGAAGACGCAGTAAACACCATTATCAGCAGCTGCTTAAATAACTTGTAGTACAGGCAGGAGCAGAGTTTTAGGGTTTATTATAAGCACTATTACTATTATTATTACTATTGACGCTCAATGGAAGAATATAAACGCAAGAAATTGTACATTCTAAACCTGTGAAAATACTATAAACCTAGCTGCCTATTTACACAGGAGAAATAAAGTGCTTCTTGGGTGTTTTTTTGTTCAGTTTGTGTAAGATCATAAGTATGCAATCAGGTATTTTCAATGTGATACAGTATTTAATTTGCATACTCTTTTCTTAAATTCTTAGCTTAGTTACTTGGGCATTTGGCCTGAACAAACAACAACTACTGAGGTTTAGTATTTTCTTTGTGGGTAATACATCCCTTTCCATATATTTCACTAAGGACAAGGTCTCATGCATACCTTAGAAAGGATCACTTTCCAGACCTCAGTATAAAATTATTCACTTTCTTCAAAAATCTATGTAGATTTATGAATCTACTTGTCTATAATCTAATCTTTTTCTACTGTGTAATTTTTTAAATCTCTGTATACAAAACTATGTTGTGACATTCTTTTTGTGGTAGATTATCTTTTTCATGAATAATAGTAATCCTCCAGATCAGCTTGTCTTCCACCTCTGCCCTTTAAGAAAGAAAACAGTCCACAGTCCATAGTATCTTCTCAAGTGAAGACCTGCTATTTTTAATTGCAGTGATGTGTATGGAGTAAAATAGGAAGTTCATTGTATTTTTTGCCTGTGGAAGCTTACTATATTTGTTACATCCTTAACTTTGTCTATATGTTGAGTTATCGTACAATATTTTTTTTTCTCTTTCCTATTTACTACATCACAGTTCTAGTCCTATCTTGAACAGACTGCAGAGAGCTATGATACATTTTATAATACTGAATTTTTATTTATAAACTTGGACAATTACAGGTGACAAGCGAGAAAGTGAAAAATTTTCTTATGAAATTCCTCTGGACAAATTACAAAGGTCTCTCCAAAACTTATTTTACTTTGGGGGGGTAAGCAATAGAGGAAACCTACCTAAGGATTCTTACATTGCACTCCCAAGAAGAGAGATTAGAGTTATTTTCTAAATTATGTTCTAATTTTTCTAATTTATTATTATTTTCTATTTTTATGAATATTACACTAATTTATAAAATCAGAGCAATTTCCTAGAAATTCTGTGGTTTTGCTTCAAGTTGCCATCAGTAATCTGTATTAATTCTGTACCGTCCAACAATGTGAACAGAGATTGTGATCTACCTCTATACAGAAGTAAAGCGTACAAAAATGGAAATGTTTCTAAACTAATAAGACATTATAGAGGCTAAGAATGAAGATGTGGCAAACAAAAGTACTTTTCTGTTCTCGGTAGGAAAGCAAACACAAATGCTTCACAGTCATAAAGCAGATCGCAAATACTGTTTATTAGAAAAGTTTTAAAACGCAAGTATATAACTCCCAGGTCTTAGAATTCTGAAAGAATGCTCTTAAAGCTATCACTGTAGATCATCTTTTCCTTTAACCCTTAAAGTTAGACAAGTGGTTAATATTTTAGGAAAAGGTATTTCATTACTTAGTATTTGCCTCCTTGCTCTTTTTTCATCATTCCTGAATATAACTCCTGAATTCCTGCTCCTGAAATAACAGATAAGCAATAGTCAATTAACAATAGTGCACAGGGAGTTCTTTCAAATCTTGGACAAGGTCTATAAATAGATACAAATAACACAAATAACATTGAATTGTTATAGATAATAACCTAAATAGCATGTGTGCAAGTAAGTAATTTCAGTATTTTATACTTATAGCTCTTTATAGATGCGCCCTTTGAGTGCAATCCAACAAAGATTTGCACATATGCTCAAGTACATTTCTAGTAGTCCCAAGGCTTTTGTTTCTACTTTTTGTACAAATGACACATGATTGTTCCCTTTCGTGTACTACCTTAAAGAAAAAAGAGAAGGAAGGAAAGGAGAGGCTCACCTAGTCTATAGAGTTCATACTAGTTTGAAACCTCTGACAGTCATAGTCACTCAAATTATAATTTTTTTGGTTGTTTGAAGAAAAGGATCAAACAGACTTGATTTCAATGAATTTTCCAAGTCTTACTTGAACTAATTTAATTAACTGCAGTATTTACATAGCAATTTTATGAGAACAGACATCACATGAGATTTCTAGTGCTCCTTGAGCCAGTGTATGTACAAGAGTGCAAGATCAGCCCTTTTAATTTTACCTTGGCCCTTGACTCACAGAACCAAGTAGAACCAGGAAGCGCAGAAGAAAAAGAAAATAGGAAATATTTTTGAAGCTTTTGACAAGTTCATTTCTCTTTTGGTTTGAATTCTGGGCAATGGTTCAGATCACCTCTTATTTTAGCCAAATCTGGAGGCCAAACCTCTGCTGGTTTTGTTCAGCCCCTGCCCTTTCTTCCTGTCCCACAGTCCCCAATTCACACGTTACCTGTGAATCTATTTTGACAGCTGTTTTTTCCCAACAGGAAAATACTTCACACATATGTGGTAATTTCAGAGTCAGTACATGCACTTACCTCAGTATGCCTCCCCTTCTATACAGTTATGCTTATACAGGCTAAACTTAGGAAAGGCTCGGACCCCTCAACTCTTCATTTTATTCCCCTTTTAATTATGCACAACACATATGCTCATCTGTGTAGAAACAAACTGAAAACAAACAGTGTATCTAATTATTTTTGTATGTTGCTTAAACTTTTAATATACTGCCTTGAGTGCATCTTAGAGTCGGGGAAAGGAAGTTTAAAAAAATAGGCTTTTCCTTTTGGAAATCTCTTCCAAAGGTTTTAGACAGCTTTTGGTGTAAAATAAAAAGATGTTATCGCAAAAGTGCTGGGAAGTGAGCAGGGATTTTAATTTACTTTCATGTTGTTTCCCCACTAAGTTCAATCTAAGGTGAAACATCGTGTTGATGTCAAATTTTGCTTCAAGCAAAACAATAGAGGAGCTCTAAAATTAATGGAGGTGTCCAGTCAGAGGCCTTATACAGCCATTAACAGCAGTGCCAGCTTGAGATAATGCATTATAAGCATGAAAAATTCAACAGTAATTGCTGTGTCCTGATCTCTCTCCCTTTTTCTTACTTTGTTTTCTACAGAATCAGCTGCACATTCCCAAACTGGTCTTTCTGCTGGTTTACCCGACAGAAATGCACTGGATCTGGATCATTATGATTAATTAAATTGCTGAGAAGTTATTTTCTTTGTCAAAATATAATGCCACTCTAGAACTTTCACCAACCATTAGGATTGTGTAACAAGGGCTTATGGTTGCCTGAGGCATAACTTTGATTCAGCATCTCTCCATCTTTAGCCACCCAGTTCAATGCACTATTGTAAGATGAGCTGAATACCAAAATTCAGTGTGACTGTGAGATGAATGCCATTTTATAGCCTTATATTGTAAAATTGTTACATCTTTTGTTATAATCTGTTGGCTTGCAAAACAATGAAAAAGGTCTCTGAGCCCATTTAGTATGTAAAAACCAATTATAACAGCACTGAGGCATAGAGTGCTGAGTTAAAATGATCTGTTGTCCATGTTGTTCTCCAAATTCCACAGTAAATTTGCAACCCACATGTTATGGTTTAAGATTCAAACCTGTGGACACAATTACGGTTGACCGGTAGCCTTTTTATCTGACAAATGACTTGGCTGACTTAGAAATCAGATCTTATAGCCTCCAGAGGACAACATGCTCTCATGCATGAGCTTTCAGCTCTTGGATATTTCACATGCAGTTTTCACAAAAGAAACACCTGAGGTGTATCAATGCTTCATGTAATGAAATCTTCCATAACAGCAAGAAAAATACAACTCTTTTATTCTGAACACAGGTGTACATAAAAGCACATTTAATTTCAAGTCAATAGGTTTGTCTCACATCAGCACTTACGGGATTAAAGACAGGAATAGTTTGGCTTCCCTGAATGTATTGTTATCATCATCAATTCCTGCAGTCTCACAATAAATTTTCAATAAATTTAAGATTAACTATTATTTTCTCACCTATAAATAAAATATAATCATCTTAAAAATCAATGAAGGGAAAGCCATCAGATCCATTAACCTGAGCAAGAATTCCTTCAGGCCAATAATATGAACTGCAGTGCACTGGATCTTTCATTTTATTGAGCTATATGTCTTTGCATGGCACCAGCAGGGAAAAAAATCAAATCTAAACTAAGGTTTTTTGTTCTGGAAACCAGGGAGGTAGGGACTGAATATTCTTCTATGCCTGGGGTTAATTTTTTTCACCTTAATTTGCAATCAGACACAAGAAAGAAAAAAAAGAAAAAAAAAAAAGATATTGCCCCTGGAAGGAAGCAGCTTTATTACCAGCCCAACTATTTTCTGCACTTTTTATCACTTCTAAATCCTTTGGTTTTGAATTCACCTCCATAACCTTGCAACATTATAAACACATTTACTTGTCTTTGCTGACTGTCAACCAATACCATCTGCTCTTTGGAGCCTTAAAAATAGTAACATATATATGGGTCAAAACTGTAGTCTCTAGATAACCATGTAGCAGATTCAGGTGATTAATTTTTCCACAATTATCTTACTCAGGAGTAGACTTTTCCTTTGTCTTTTGCTAGTGAACTTTCATCACAAAATGTGAAATTAACAAAAATGCAATCTTACAAAAAAAACCAGTATTTCAGAGAGGACCCGTGTCAACTAACAGAAGAGGTTGTTAGTCAGCTGCCTTGTTTGAACTTGATCCAAAGGCATTTCTACTCTTTTTCATAAACAAAAGTGGTTCAAGCCATAAAAGTGTGAAACTGGGACAAACCAACAGGGTTCCTTTTTCCATAAAAGAAAAGAGAAATAGTAGCATTTTCTTCTGCTTTCAGTACCACTTGGCAGGGTTACTTCCCTTAAGTACCACTATTCCTGCCAGTGAGCTGGGATTCTACTTATACTCCCCTTTGTGACCCACATATTCAAGTTGCTTTGTCCTAAACCATACAGGATCGTTTGACAACCTAACTGACAAGATGATATCATATGCCATAGTGATCTATGTCAAACTGAGATTACATGGAAAACAACGATGTCAAAAAGGCTAGCAAAATTATACAAGCACTGATTTCAGCTTTGACTCAGTATGCATACATGGGATATACATATACATATACACAATGATAGTCAGTTATACATTTTTTAAAGAAACTCAACTGCAGAGAATGGATAACATTTGCTTAATAATTAAAAAAAAATCCTTATTTTCTGCTGTTCTTATAATTCCATGTGTCACTGAGGCCTTATTTACAGCACACTATTGAAATTCTACTCTAAAGATAAAACTACTTGCTTTATCATTAGCTTATTACATTAATCTCCAGTCATTTTCAGTTGTTTTACTTTTTTTCACAATAGAGAAGGAGAGGTAATAACCCCATTTTACAAGTAGAACTGAGCAACGCAAATAGCAACATAAAAATATTCAATAATTTTCAATGCTAGGACCTGATTTTTTCAAAGTATTCAGTACTTTGAACCCAATAGGTTCAAAGCACAGCCTTCATGCACTGAATCTTTGACAGTCAGTTTCAAAGGTTTTGAAATAAACATCCAAAAATTGGGCATAACCATTAGTAAAAAAAACCTCACAAACCAACACTGGTAAAGGTCTGTTTTAAATGATTTGTTAGTAGCCCATTGCCTGTATGTATTAAAGTAAAGATGAAACTCTAAATCTCTATAGCAGCATCACATTACCTCGACAACAGAAACTACCTCTTTATTTATGAGCTATCCTGACTCATTAATTATATGCTTTTCTACTTATGAAACATGTGAATCAAGGGTCCTACAAACAAGTGTATCCCTCACTACAAAGCCTTACTTCTTTCACACAGCAGATCCCTTCTAGGCATTGAAGAGGCAAGATTTGGTGGAATAACCTATAATTAAAGATATGTAGCAGGACTTAATTGAAGCTTACCTATGCAATGTAATCTATCATTTCTTAACTTCTAGGTGCATTAAATCACACTCTTAGTTCTGTCATTTAACCCTTTCTTATGTAATTTCCCGCCTTTTTTTTAAAGCATCATTAGCAGAGTTGAAATCTTTAGAATCGCCATACATGTCGGCTAAAGGAGTACTGGATGATAATGACAGGCTAACATCTCTCAAACAAAACAGCAATAGAAAGAAGTGGCTTTGAGAAATATTTGATAGAAGCAGAAAAATGTTATGACTAAGGAACGCTGAGTTCCACTCCCCTAGGAAAAAGAAAGCTCCAGTGTAGTGGCTCTCTACTGCTGATGCATCTGTCAGTGGCGATCTATTCAGGTTCTGAATAAACTCCATAAAATTATCTGAAAAATACTTATATATAATGCACACACAAACAGACACACATAAGCAAGTCTACAACCAGAGAAACTGATAAACTTGGTGAAAACAAAGTTAACATGCTTTCCATCACACTGTGAAAGAACAAGCGAGTATTACATTAGTAGAATGGTAGTACTACCTTGAGTAGAGCCCTGAGATTTCCAGGAAAACCTTACAGAGCTCTTTACAGTAAGCTAAGACATGCTGAATTAATTCTTTCCTAATGACTGTGTGAGAATATGTTTGGGGTTTGGTTTTTTTTCCTGGACACCCTGGGAAACTATAAGAGGGAACTGGAGGCCCAGCAATTTGCCCGTGGGTCTAATTTGAGTCCATACTACAGCACTGGTTTAATTCCAAATTTTAATTTTTTTATTAATTTCTCTGACATATTGCCTCCTAAAAGGGCACATAATGTACTATAAGAAGTCAACCTATTGTTCACAAAATGCTAGTTTATTCTGTATCAAACAAAACAAAGCTCTCATAATTTAAGGACTTGAATATCTCAGATATGAAAAGTACTACTTCCATTTGTGTAGCTTATTTTTCTTCCTCTGGACCTCAAACAAAACAAAGCTCTCATAATTTAAGGACTTGAATATCTCAGATATGAAAAGTACTACTTCCATTGTGTACCTTATTTTTCTTCATCTGGACCTTACACAAACATTTGCCCCACAATTGCCCCACCAATACACCAATGCAATGTCAACTTAGTTCAGTCAATCAACTACTGAAATTATCGTGGATTCATACTGACGTGACTGAAAGCAGCTGTGGCTTCTTGTTCCAAAGGATGGATTCCATTTTATTCTTACTCATTAAACTGGTTATTCATCTGCTGTTTGACTAAAATGATCACAGCTCTGGCCATTCCTCTACAGCTCTAAGAGGGCTCTCAAAACTATTGTTATTGTCTGTATTTCACCCTTTACGTTTTCCCCTTGCTATAACAGATCTCCCCTGTTTGATTTGTGTTTCCAAATCTGATGAAGCTGCACTGTTGTACTGAGTTAACCTTTTTCTAGGGAAGGCATGAACATTTTAAAGTGTTCAGGGTAGTTATTTACCCACAGAATCTCATATAGTAACATACGGTTTGTAGTGATGTCCTGCTGTTTTACCATTATGCCAGCAGAGTCGACTGAAGCTGAAAGAGGCTGAGGGACTTCCCCAAAAATCACATAATAAACAGACCATCCAGATTAGAAGTCCAAAATAGAGATCCTCTTGCCCTTGAATTTGTCTCTGACCACTGGACCATATGTTTTTCTTTCTCAGCAGTGCTTAAATTAGTTGTTTCTGGCTCTTCTCTTTTTTGTTCTCTTTTTCAGATGATTTTTCTTTTTTCTTCCCCCCCCCCGGAGAATGGCTAGTGAAAAGAAAAAGGAAAGGAAACCGTGCTGAAATGTGCTCTTTGGACTTCAAATTATGTGTGTTGAACAGAATCAAAAGCATTTAATGTAACAGTGGCATAAAGTAAAATAAAAGCCCAGTCATTAAGCAGCATGAAGAACCAAAATCACTTAAAAAAAAAATACTTCAGAATTCACAATTGTTTGGAAACATGTATATGATTATCTTCTTTCAAACAAATTCAGCTGGTCTATATTTAAAATGTTGTAAGGCATTCTTCCTCACACAATGAACATCCTGATCCTTCAGTTTGATTTCTACAGTGAAAAAGGACTGCCTCTCTAGAGTCAGAGAAGCAGCAGTAGATTTTAATCTGATTTTATTTTTAATTATTTCAAATGCTTATAATTGTCTTTCTCAAATTAAAGTTCTATGGTCTAAAATAAGATTAATTCCTAGCAAGGCAAAGGTAAACTGGGAAACTGTCATACTCATTTACAGTTAGGTGCTAATAGAGTGAAAGGTTCTTTCTTACTAACAGAAAAAAAAAAAAAAAAAAAAAAAAGCTTTATTTTCTTATATCCTGCCCAGTAAACTATATTTGTTTTTACTGACAAAAATATTCAGAGATTTAACAAACAATTTTTATTTTGGTTGTAATGGGAACTGCACACAAAGACGTTCTAAAAAAAAATATTAGTTTATGAAAGTATAATTGATGCAACCCTCTGCCACTTGACGATAGTAAAGATGCAAAATAAAAGACCTCCATCAGTAATATATTAAAATATCATTTTCCTACAAAATTCCTTTTCTTCCCCCTACAACTTCAGACACAAGGTGCAGTGAAAGATGTGGTTAGAAGGTGTAATACATATATTTCTTCTTCATTGGCATGTCTGTGCACATGTATTCACAGACATGCACACTGGGCTGTCTGATGCCTGTAATATAGTGTAACAACTCACAGTTAATGAGAGAGTTCACCTGACATTCTGTGTCAGGAATATATATACCCATTCAAGAAATGGAATTTAAAATGTTTTTCATTGCTGTTCTAGTGGATATGAGAGATGAAATTTTGACTGAACAGAGAGAAAACTTAAAAGTTCTTGTATCTGCAGAAGACAGGGAAAAATAAGAATTCCACTGAATTAATCTGGAATCTTCTTACAAATACATATGCAGAAAGAGACTATATGAGTTTGAATATATGTGTGTTTGTATGTACGAAGTGAGAACTGCACTCTGAGGTCAACGGGAAAGATGGAAACTGCTCAGATGTCTGAACCAAAATGTGACAACCAAATTTTCAATGGATCCTTCTGAAAAACAATAAAAAGGGCAGATTTGCTACATTAAAAAAACCCGACAAACAAACAGAAATAGGATTTACATATCTAAACTGTGTTCCGTACAAACAGAAAATACTTTTCACTAGCCATTTTGCAAATACTATTTTTACATTAAAAATTCCAAAACCTTACAGCAGGTATGTTTTGTAATGGACTGTAAATCTTTTTGTATTCAGAAAGTTGGTATGAGGATATAGTATTCTCAATTCCTAAGAAGTTTGAGTATCACCAAGACATGAGACCCATACTTCTGTAACAGTGGGCCTTAATGAAAGGGAAGAGAAATTGGATCTTGAGCTTGATAGAAACTCAATTTTAGCCAAGGGAGCGACATAAAATTATCAGTCTGGCATTGGAGTCACTGCTGATGCAACAGTTTGAAAACTGTTACTGTACAGTTGTAAATAAAGCCAATACACGTTAACATGAAAAAAAAATCATTCCCTAACCATCGAGAAAATGTCCTTCATATAAGTCAAAAGAGAAAACATATACTGTAGAATCTAAGTTCAACCTACCGAATTTATATTTCAATAAAACCATTGGAGCTTGGTTTCTATATTTTTGCTTTTTTGTTTCATCTTTTTTTTTTTTTTTTTACCTGAAACGAGTCAGAAATAGTGAGCAGTACAACAGAGTAAGATCTACTACATTTTTTCTCATGATTGGCTGATAAGAATTATATTTTTGTGTAGACAGGTCACAACTGCATTTACTAGTACTGATCATTATTATAATTTCTGTTAATTCAATCCATAACTCACGGATAAAGTCACACCCAACTTGAATTATATCTAGAGTTTCACTGAAATTTTTGTCTTTCACATCTTTCACGTTTTTCACATTGCTGCCCAAGTAAGTGGTTGAGTCACAATCCCTGGGGGTATTTAAAAGACGGTAGGTACATGGTTTACCGGTTTGAACTGAATATATTTTTTTCAGTTTCTTTCTCCATAGACCTTTGCATTAATCTCCCCACTAGTCGTATTATTTGTTAAAGACCTCAAGCAATAAAAGATTACAATTTGGAACAGCACTGCAGACACATTTGCTTCTTCCTGTAGGGTCATACATGTTGCCAATAATCATTAAGGCAATAAAGATGGTAAATACTTTGGGGTCCACCAGTGTGCCTCAACAACCAGCATCTCACTCAACTCACTTGTTACATTTATTCCTGATCCTTTTGTATGCTTCCCCTCCATATATAAGGCATAAGTTAAACTGTTCAATATTATTATTTCTATATCATCATAGGTGTAAAAAGCACTTTGCAAAAAGATGAAACAGATGTTGACATAAAATGAAGGTAAGGTGGTGGAAAAGATAGGCAGGAGTGTAAACAGATGAGAAGAATGCTTGCAACTTTGAAAAAATGTAAATGCTTCAGATTGCAGGTGCTCCCTACAACCTCCTTGGTTACATGTATACTGCATTTAAAGCATTTTGTTAGCTAGAGATTTTTCCTTAATTTTTTTCTTTGTTTCTAAGTTAACCAACAACATAGCATATATCAGGCTAAATGAACTGATTCATCCATTTGAAATGTCTTTTGATGCCTGCTTCAAGCATAACAACTTCTTGTAGAATATTTAAAATATTGCAAATGCTATTTCATCAATACACATCCAAGTTTAACTGAAATTAGTCATCTACATACCAAAAGTCACAAAATACCTTCACTGATACAAGTAAAAAGACCTGGGAACAGATAATATCACTGGAGTTTCCATAGGAACTTCTCAAAATCCATTCTTGAATCTTCGTTATTTGCAATAGCAGTTGGGAAAATAGAAGGGGCACAATTTATGTCGTTTCTCAGTCACTTTCATTTTACAATACATTTTTTGTTTTCTTCAGTTTGGTCAACGTTCTGTAATGAGAAATACATGTGTTCTGACATAGAGCAGAGGGAAAGTTGCTTACTCTGGCAAAAAAAAAAAAAAAGGTTTAAAATTGTCTCAAGAGGTAATTCTATATCCATTTATATCAAAATATATGCCATGATTAGAAAAACATGAAAAAATTATGGTGACGCTAGCATAAATAAATGGACAATGAAATAACTGCAAAAGTAATATCAAGAGTCTTTTAAGCTGAATATCTTCAGCAGTAAACACATGCTTCATTAATTCCAAAGCAGTATTTTAAAAAAATACAGTAACATAATCATGAGTACAATTTCCTTAAATTCCTGTAGAGGTAAAAGTTTCTTCATCATCCTGTTTTGCTATTAGAAACAGTTGCATTGGTGCAAACATGCAAAAATTTGCACAGCACAGCTCACTAGTGGAAGATACCTTACCACTCCTCTGTCACCTTTTTAATGTGCCCCTCTATGCTGCACAAATTTACCATGCCTCTCTTTTCTTTTCTTGGATATATTCCATGTTCAAAGATTAATTCAGATTTAAAACAATAAAAATCGCAAAAAGCTAACTTTTAAAAATAACAAATTTTTTAAAAAGATTAAATTTATTTATTTATTAAATATCATCAGTGGAACACTATATTTGAGAACAAATTTTTGCAGGGTTTGAAATAAAAAGCTAATATTATAACCATTCAAAATATAAAACTAAAATGCTCTCAGTCAAAACCAATATTGGTTCTTTTAGCTCATAAACTAGAGAAATTAGCAAAAAAAAAAAATCAATAAAAACCAGAATCTTGGTTTCATTGTAAATATGCTACATTCCCAAATGACTTGGGATATAACAGAAGACATTCAAAAATCATAAATAGCATTTCTTCAGGAAGATGACCCTAAAAAAATTATGCAAAAGCTGCATCCAAACGGAACAGAAAGCAACACTCAAAGCCACACCCACTCGTCTGTCTATAGAACACTGTGATATCCCTTAGGACTGTTGACCATAAGGCCATGTTACACATTCTCTCGAAATATTAGTTTTAGTAGTAGCAGTAGTGCAAGGAAGCGTGGAACTTTTTGCTTGAGTTTTTGCTAGTATGGGCCAATCAAACAGACATCACCACCACCCTTGTCTGGGTACCATAATGTACGAACCAAAAATTCCAGATCTTAAGATTTCTAACCCTGCCAGACCTGAAATGACTTTGATTTACTTACTGTTAAATAGGTTTTAATATTAGCTGGAAATAAAGATGAATTATAATTAGGTACTCAGATTTTATCTTTTCGGGCAATCTAAATTATTTAGTTCTGATATGAGTTATGAAACAGGACATTTGAAATAGTTTCACCTTGTTTATGCTGTTGGGATATAAGATCTCAGATAAAAAATGGCAACAGATTGTACTCTTTTTCTATTTTCTTCATAATTTTATGTTGGCACATTCATGAACTATGACAAAATAATTCATTAGCTTCCAGGATAAAATAAGAAGGGCACAAGCTTTCTACACTGAGTATACATGCAAAAAACCAGTTATAATATCAGCAACATAATTCTAGCAAAATGTGCAGCATTAAATAATGAAATAAACTTCAAAATTATCTCATAAATGTATTTTAAATTTTTGCTTGCCAGCATAAAAAGATGCAAATTTCATTACTAAAGCTGTTACATTATTTTGCTGCTATGTGTATTGACACAGTTTAATTTTATCATTAACAATACTAAGCTAAAATTTAATCTTTTAGATTAAATTTCTTATTCATCATTTCTTATTGGCAAGAATCTCCAAATTCTACTGAAGTACAAATTCTAGCATGTGACATTCATTCAGTGAATACTCTATCATTAGTGTTCGTTTTTATCCTCTCTGTGTGCAAAACTTCATGGATGTTTATAAAACTACACTGACAAGACATGATGGAAACAAGAAGATGTCAAATATTTGTTTCTGATGTGACACCCAGCTCTTCATGCCAGAAACAGTTTTCTTCAGAGCTGCTGAAACAACGTATTACAGTCAAATAATGTCTTTGGTAAATGCTTAATAGTGACTGCAGCGTTTCTTTGTGATACACTTCTGGTTCACTTCTGGAAGAACTGCTATAGTTATAATTTCAGGACTTGTCTAGCAGTACCCTGTAAGACAAAATGGCCAGGCCTGAAAGGAAAGAATAAGAATTTCCATAACACAAAATGATGGAATAAGCAGTCCTCAGTGAATTATCTTTTTTTTTTTGTTTGTCTGTTTTTATCTAGCCCAAGAAGCAATAACCTCTTTTCCAAATTTTTAGTACCCTCTTCAAAAACTTTGATTGGGAAAATTGTGAATGGCTTGCACATTCCTCTAAGTTTCTGTTTCTGAACCCTAGCAACCTTTTGGTGTCAGTAATATTTTGACTAAATAAGTTCTATAAATAGGGTAATTATAAACTGCCTTCCATCTGTTTTAAATATAAAGACTATACCCTTCAATACCTAATTGACTGTTCCTACAATTCAGATTTTCATTGAGGTCATTCAGAGCAGGATTAGATCCAAAGTTTTAGATCGTATTTCCACCTTTCCACTGAGCAGTTCTGCATCAGATTCTGGATTCAGAGCAATGGTTACTAGTATGCAATAGGCCAGGCAAACACTTGGAAGTACAAGTGTAAGAGCTGTCCCTAACATCAGTGAAAAAAAAAAAAAGGACCTCATTCTTCTCATTCTTTATGTTCTCACAGTAGTTTGTGACAGTGAGGTACACCTGTTGATGCAAGTAGCGTTGTTCCTGATTTGCATTACTGCAAAGGAAAAGAACAGGCTGTCTGTAACATCAACTCGTTTAAAATTTCTTTCTCTTCCATTACCATATGAAACCAGCAAATGTATGGGAAGGTGTGTGGGGGAGGGATATGGATGGGATATTAATGGAAAAATTTGAAAGATCAAGACATATCTTCCTTTAATAAGAAAGATTGAGTCGGTTCTCATTTCACTGCTTCCCTTACTGAGGCAGGAAATTTACAGCAGTGAAGGTGGTGTGACGCTTGACCAACTCTAGTGATGACCATGAGGTAAGAACCTCACTATGTTGTTAGATTTCAGTGCAGGCTGCATTGAGATTTCCATGACACATCAGTATAATATTTGTGGCTGAAAATTCTGAGTTTAAAAAGATGTGAAGGAAATTGATGTATTTCTTCTATTTTATGTAGAGTCATAGAACCATTTAGGGTGGAAAAGACCCTTAAGACCATTAAGTCCAATGTATTAGAAGGCATACATGTTCATGCAAATCTCATAGTGAAAGAAAACCAACCTGAAATATTTCCATTGTGGAAAAAAGGTTAGTGAACAATGACAGTGGAACACAGTCTGCTCAGAGATACATAGATGTATTTTCAATAATGAAGACAGAAAATCCTTTGGGTAAAGTTACAGTGATAAATAACAGTGTACATACTATTGTATGTGTATGTTTCACATAAAGCTTTCTACCTGATTCAATCTACTAGCAATTGGTGGTTTTGGCACAAACACAGGTAGTTTTTCAAAGTTGCACTGTCAACTATCTTCTGCATGAATTCTGTATGTAATTAATTTTGTATTAGAATTCTTCCTATGTAAATCTCACACAATTACTATTTAAAAGAGCCCAAAACCCAAATAAGTGTCAGTATATTGGTATTTAATTTAAAATTTCAACTGACATAAGCAAGGGTTCAAGCTATTAGGAGCTTCCAGCAAAAAATGATTCTCCATTCTAGCAGTGGTGTTGGGCTGAAGTTTTGCCATGTTTATTTACAATTAGATGTCCTTCTTTGCAGGACAGCAACAAAGAAGGTTAATGTATAGGTGTAATTTAGCATACTCTTACAACTTACTCCCCTGTAATTCCCTGGGCTTGTTTATTGCATGTCTGCATTTGTTATTTCCTCTCCCTTTTCCTGCTGCTGCTGAAGTTAACAGAACAGAGCCCAGTTGTCAGTCCCAGTAGTGAACCAATCTTTGCCATATGCCTCTGTTTAAACTTTAAAGTGAATAGACAGTCTCTGCCTGGCTTAATTAAGGACCTCAGCATTCTGCTTTCCAGTGCTCTTTACTTTTTTTTAATCTATTTTTTTTTCTGCTAGCTCAGCCATAGCCAAGTTATACAGAAAAAAACACAGAAACACCCCTTGAACTAAACCAAAAATTAATTTTGCTAGAAACATTCTTAGTTTTCTGTTTTCATGTGGCAATCACTCATCTTCTTCATTCAAATAGCTCTTCTGAACAGCTTTCCATAAGGCCTATCAGCACTAATTCATCACATAAATGAAGTGTTACACTTGTGGAAGCATGAAAGCAGAGGGATGAAGGGATGCATTGCACTATGTGATAAATTCACTTTCCAGTCATACAATGCAATATGTGTGTAAACTACATTGTCTGATTGGTAGTCAGCTCTCTACATGGGCTTACAAAAAGAGAAGTGAATGAAAGGCACAGTGCCATCCATGCGCTTGTTTGGACGATATAGCTCTATGCCATACTCCATTGAGGGCTGTATGGCTTTTAGATGTTAAGGCAAAGTTGGAGAATGTTTCCTTTGTGTTTATACAGGCACTCTGCAACATATCCAGGCTCATAAAATAACAGAAGCAATCATAATATTATGCTTTTCTGGTACAACATCCTTGATTGCAGAATCTTAAACGTTGTGCTTAAAGCAAAGTTCTCCATTTAACTGCCTTACAACAATCACACCTGTTTCTATACTCTTTGCAATTGAAGTTTTCATCACCACTTGAGAACATGGATATTATTTGACCTTCCCTGAACCATCTTATTTACTTGCTTCTGACCTGGAATCTACGATGATTTTCAATTCTACTAATCTAGTTTTCACACAGGTGTTTCTCATTGCATTTCCATTTAAGAATATCAGCAGTGCTTTAGTAACAGTGACTTTGTTCAGCCAAACAGTTTGTGACAGCTCATGCACAGAATTTTTATCTCTTTACATAAAACCCCATCAGTGGTGCCTGCTCACAAGCACACCTGGGAAAGCATATGTTTTTGATCTTTAAGTATATCTAGGCAAGCCAAATGAAAGAAAAGGATAAGCCTGAATTTATTAAGAGATAGCTACGCACATCCAGACCCCAAGAAACTGTTTTGAACTTTCAAAAAGTATTTAGTTTTTGAAATGTTCTTAGTGACTATAAATAAGGAAAACAAAGCCTACTGCTGACATTTTTTTTAAAAGAAGTATGAAAATAAAGTTCAATATTAAACTTTCTGCCCACTGTGTTAATGAATGAGCATTTTAGAAAAACCAATCCTAGATGTTATTTCAAGTGCTCTTATTGATAAGCTTTTGGAATAATATCTTGCACAGAGAGCCACCAACACAAAAAAACAAACGTGCAAACTTCAAAGCCCATAGCTGAATTGTTTTTTTTCTGCCATGTAATTTTAGAGTTTAATATAAATTGAGTTTTTCCACATTACTCAGTGGTGACTAGCTTAATCCAGGAAAGTGGAATCAGGGAGATTTCAAAACAAAGGTAATAAGCAGTTTTCAGATTACTTCCAAGTCTTACCAGGTTTTTGCATAACAACAAAAAGAGAGGACTCTTCCCCTTTGCAGATTCCTTTTCTAGAGGTTTTTATCCTTAACCAGAAGTTATTGTTATAATTTCCAGAATAATAAGGCAGCTATCATCCAGTAAAATATAGAACGCCAATGGACGGAGTAAAACAATATGTCTAAAATTAAGCAGCATTTGTTTCAGATAACATTAATTAGCATAAGTTAGGCCTATGCAAACCACCTTGAATTTTCAGGGGCTTAGAGATTTCCCGCTCAAACCACAGTTTTAAACCAATTCTTACAATTTTTGTGCTACATCAAATCAACAACCAAAGCCCATTTACCAGTTCAAATTCAAATTTTCTAGAAAGCGTTTGAGATTATGAAGATTAATGAGATTTTAAAGTGCAAGACAGTTAAACTTGAAGTCGACAGCTGGTAAGCCTGAAGTTTATTGAGAAAACTATAATTTTGCTGTTCTTGAATTTGAACCCTAACTCTATTTGTCTCTTAAATCATACAGCATGTTAAAAGATAATGAGATGGTACTGTAGCCTTTCACATGGCAATTGACAGATTCTAAAACCCTGATGCAGGCAGTATTTCAATATCTTAAAATATGTCACCTGTCTGTAATTATCACCAGCCTCTTGTTGCCATTTTAAACATCCCTCCTTACCCTAGTCTTGAAAGGACTTTGTTTGTGAAATTGACTGTAATCTGGTTGTTTTATCTCCAATAAAGTCAAATCAATCAAACAACATGCACTGCTACAAGCTTTTATTTTGTCCAAGCATTTCAAAGTGCTTGACAAGCCCTAACGAGTTAAGGACAAGACTCAATAAGGCATCCTCACTCCTCAAAGAAGGAATAAAGGCTGTAGATAAGTACATGAGACTCTTACAGTAAGTCAGAGGCATAGGTTAAAACAGAATCTAGACATTTTTGTCTTTCAGTCCTCTTATTTTCAGCAAATAAACCTTTTTTGCCTCTTTCTCTTCTGTTGTATCTTGCTACTTCATGACACAAGTACTGAAGACCACTGCACGACCTGTGTATGACAGCCCCTCTTGAAGAGACAGATGCCAAATACTATTTTATTTTACTGTCAGAATTTACTAAAATAGCTCTTCTTGCTAATATGAAAAAAAAAATCCAGTAAATTTTAAAAGCAATTTCTTGTACATGAAATGACAGTCTAGCTTATGCTGTCACTTATTGATGGTATGCAGGCTGCTTGAAGATCCAGCCCAGTGAAAGCCACACCGCCTTTAGAGTCAAAAAGGTTACCAATGGCAGAAAGCTACCATTTTGGAAACTATCTTCTCAGCTTTCTAAGGTTGCAAGAGCTCTGCCTTCTAACTACAAAAGCCACCTCAAAGAAGCAAAACACAATGTTTCTTCCACTTTACACACAGCAATAAGCTTTGGTAAAAGAAAATCAAGATTAAAGTTCCAGACCTTTCCTACCGTAAGGAATATTGACAGTTCTGCTTCAATGCTTGAATCAACCACTAAGCAAGGAGAGAAGCATTAGGAAAAACTGAAAATACATTATCTCAATCCTAGAGTTCTACGACAAAAATACAAAGGGAGAAAACAAATATAGGAAACTAATTTGGATTAGTCAGATTTTACAACTACTCTGTGACTGATTGCTAGAGCGCTGAATACTTCCTTAGTTGACTTCAATGAAAGACAAAGATAGCCTTTGAGAAAATGAGATCCAAAGAGTACACTAGTTACATACAGAACTCTAGGAATCATTCTTCGTTAAAAATACATCTCTCCATCATGTATTTAATTTTTGAGGCAGTATCACAGAGATATTAAAGTCAGAAAGCCCAAGTGATTAATTAATTCTTTAACAAAATCCATTAGATTCTTCAAATCAGTGCTGTGCTACATGGTTAAGACCAAACAAGGACAGTGGAGAATCCATTTTACATCACAACACATATCCACAAAGCACCAGCTAATGTGTCCTTTTCTCTTGGTTTAAAAAAAGCAATTGTATTAATTAGCAGCCTTTCACTTAGTACTGCTTGTGTGTATTGCACTCAAACAGTCAGCTGTCATATGAAATGATGGGAGCTGACAGTTTGGAATTTTAAAGGTTGCACTCCTTTTGAATTTACTAAATGAACACGAGCTGTCTAATTTTGGTTGAACCGAACCCAACAAAAAGCCCCTGCAAGTATGCAAGATTTTATTCTACTTTTTCAAGTTTAATATGCACAGTGAATATTCAGTGCTTTTCAGCTAGATACTCAGTTAATTGTATGACTAAGAAAGATTTCATTAGGTAGGCTTCAGGCAACAGTGAACTACAAATGGAATTCCTTCCTTATTTTCTGAAACTCACAGTTTATGATCCATATCCAATGATGAATGGTCTATAAACTCTCTCATGGTCCTTAATTGCATAAACTTTACATTATAGCCTTACATTATCTTGTGAACATTTTTGCTACAAGGTGTAGAAGAATCAGTAAAAACAGAAGTTCCCCCAAGTCTTACACAAATAGAATATCTAAGTCTTCAGTATAACTTGTTTGGTACTTATGTTCTTTGTTTAAGTACTTCTCCATAAATGCAGAGAAATAAGGCTTTATTTTTTAAGTTAAAAAAAAAAATCAACTACCTAATCTCACGCTGCCTAGTTAGCACTATCTATGTTCCATCTCAAAGTGAATTGTTCCTAACCCTGTCAAACTCTTTTATCTCATAGCTGTTGCTTATATTGGTGTATTAATAAATGGCTTCCTGTACCCTAAGTGCTGTATGCATGCTTCTTGAGCAGTGCACTCCTCCACTGGATTCTGATGACATTTTGATTTGTTTTAGAAAGCACTAAACAAATAAGCAATAAAAGTTGACATAATATATTTTACCAGTATTATAAAGAAAAAAGCCTTAGGTAGATTGTCTATTGTCTATATTTACCCTCCATGAAGATAAAACTTAAAATTTTGAGTAGCAATTTATATGGAAACAAAATAGACTTCTGAGCCGACATTATTATTAGGACTACAGGCTCTGTCTTATAAAGTGACTTGGTTTTTGCCCCTAAATTACCATCCATTAGCATGGCAACTAGTTGAATCGAGTGCTATACATTGCAGACATCTCCTGCTGTAAGGAATATTGACAGTTCTGCTTCAATGCTTAAACCAACCACTAAGCAAGGAGGGAAGCGTTAAGAAAAACTGAAAATATGCTATCTCAATCCTAGAGTTCTTGAAGTGGCTACATTTGGTACTGATTATTCTTTGTAAATGGATATTGGGCAAAGTGAAAACCTGTTGAGATAATTTTTTATTCTTTTGTTTTTAAATTTGTTACACAAAGATAAAATTCCTTTTCAGCCTTTGTCTCTCAAACCATTGAAACACACTGAGAAGCCAAGACTTAAAACATTGTATTATATTACTTAAAAAACCACAAACAATTGCATTGCATTAACAAGTAATTAATAGTTAATTAACATTACATGTAACTAATGTAATTAACAGTATTTGTTAAAGTAATTAGGTTCCTCATATATATTGTAATTTTTCCTAATTCTAGAAAATCTGCTTCACCACAGCACTTTAAGTTCTGCCTAAAACTAATTCAGGACTACCTGCCAGTTTTGCAGCTTAATCAAGAAATCTGTATTTTCAGCCTGTTCTTCTCCACCAAAGCTAATTTTTTTTTAAATGAGATAGAACTAGAGCATGAATATATTATACCATATTTTTCAGTTTAATAAATAAATTCTAGAACTTTCTACTCAACATTTTTATTGAGAAAATGTAAGTATATGCAAACATTTATTGTCATAACACATTTTTGTATTCTTCATTTGGTCCAATCTAAACAGAAGCGATTTTTAAAATATACTATTGTAATTGTCTCTGCTTCTCTTATCCTTGATAAACTGTTAGTGGGGGTTACACAAAAGTAGTGCCATCAGTCATGGAGTGGGTAAAATCTGGCTTCCCTATAGATACAGCTATTTGGGTCTCCTCCCACTGCATAGCCCTTGTGAACACCAAGCAGATCACAAGCCAGCCAATGCTCCCTTTCAGCAAAGAAAGCTAACGGCATCCTGGATGGCATTAGGAAGAACATCATCATCAAGTCGAAGGAGGTGATTTTTCCCCTCTACTCAGCATTGGTAAGGCTGCATCTAGAGTGCTGTGTCCAGTACGAGACATGGACATACTGAAGCAAGTCCAGCTAAGGGCTGCAAAGGTGATCAAAGGCCTGGACAATATATGTTATAGAGAGTCTGAGAGAGTTGGGACCATTCAGCCTGGAGAAGAGAACGCTCAGGGTGGACCTTCTCACTGTGTACAAATATCTGATGAGAGGGTGCACAGCAGCAAGACAAGAGGAAATGGGCACAAGCTGAAACACAGGAAATTCTATTTAAACATAAGAAAAATATTTTTTATTCTGAGGGTGATCAAACACTGAAATCAATTGCCCAGAGAATTTATGGAGCCACCGTCCTCGAAGATTGCCCACTCCAACCAGACATGGTTCTCAACAGCCTGTTCTGGGGACCCTGCTTTGAGCAGGGCGGTAGACTCGATGATGGACAAGGCAAAAAGCAGGTAGAATTTATGAATCAGGGCTCATGTGGGAGCTGCCTCTTGATTTTAAGATGCAGAAAGATTAATAGTAGGTCACTAGTCACCCTATTCTGAAATAAAAAAGGTAGCGATACATAATATTACAAGATAACTGCCTATTTGTGGCAGTGGTCAACAGAGTTTTATTCCAAATGTCAGACTTGACTGTGCTTTTACCTTTTTCACAGTGGTAAAAAAGCAGAAGCTACTGCTGGGAAGGTAAACTGTTCAATACATGTAAATTCAACAGAGGGACATATGCATATACTCAGATATCTTTGGGCAGAAAATAGTGGCATATGAACCAGTATAGAGCACGTTAGAGGAAGGGAGGAGAAAAGGTTTGAAGACAATAGGCTTTGGTCCTGTGGAAGTACTGAATACTGTCATATGAAGCAAGACTTTATAGTAATCCTCTGCAGAATATATGGGAATTCCCCTATACCTAGGCAGTGGAAACAGTTCATTCCTAATAATATCATAAGTGTTATTAATAAAGATTACATTTGTTGTGTGATCCCATACCAGGTGTACTTTTCATATTTTGCCTGTATATCCAAGCCAAAACATGACCTGACATTTTGTAAGATGGTGTTGCAGTATTTCCTTCACTATAAATAAAACACACCGCAATTCACCGCAATTTTGTTATTTTGAAAAGTTTATATTTTGATGGTTGAGAAATAACATAGGAGTCTATAACCAGGATGAAGATGACTCCATCAATTAAGGATTCTTTTTAAATGTACATATGTAATCTTGATTATGGGAGAGTATATTAATAATTTAGTCTTACATTTTAAAGTATATTAATGATGATCATAAGTCCTTAAAATCAAGAAGTTTTGCAGAGATCACCAGCTCCAAGGTAAAGGAAGGTTGCCCCTCTAAAGGAGGTTGAATTCTGTCTCCATGTTTCCAAATGGCCTTAAATAACAGATGGAAAGCCTAGGACTGAAAATGATTTCTTATTGGCTTAAGCAGCCGTGATGCTTATGGCTGATTATTTCTGCTCCTCATGCTACACTAAAATAATTGTTGAATAGTTTAAAGTTTTGTAGATAAACTAAATGGTATGAAGAAATTAATTGCGTGAATTTTTATGATGTTATTTGTTTTGCTCAACTGTGTTGAACTACCAACATAGACCACAGATACGCAGATTAAACAGAACCATCTCATACTGAGAAATGGCTACTAGCAGTCTTTTCTTTCACGTTTTGCAGTTCTGCCTGTTCTCACTACGGCACCTCTTCAGTTCCACATACCTTACCAAATTATGGTGTTCACACCAAATAGATTCTAGACTCAAGTAATTCCAAGTTTTACAGTCATTTCGCAAAAGCAGATGTTATGTAAACTTCTACAAACCCCCAAATTATTCTTAATTTTGGTCATATATACTTCCAGCATACTGGGCTTTTATGGGTATTAAGTGAGCCAAATAAATAATCTGTCGCACAAAGATCTCTTCAATATCAACTCTCATAATATTCTTAAGTATGACAATAAAAACACATTTGTTTGGAGTATTATTTGAAGTAAACATGCCCCAATATTGCACAGAAGACCAGTGTGTTATACTTAAACTCTCATTTGCATTAGAAAACTTGAGTGTTTTGGTTAGCTACAATATAATTTCAACCTTTTCAGCACATTAAACAATTTTTCTTGCAACTCTGACTTAATCTACACCCAGAGGATCATACACTTTGTTATTAGGACTGGTTATTGATTCTCTTATTAAATTTCTGCCAGTAAAAGCATTTTTAAACAACTGTATATATGAATGGATGCATTTCAACCATTGTTGACTTCTATTTTAAGTATTTAGTAAAACAGATGGAGGTGACTTGCTTGCTAAATGTTTTAGTTAATCATTTTCTGTAATTAAATGATGTCTGATGATTCAGGAAATGAAGATGTGTAATAAACTTAAGGAAATGGATCAGTCAATAACTGGAATAGATGACAGTAGTTAACTATTGTACGGGGAATTGAAAATTCCCATGCACTATCTAACAGTATGCCTCTCCAGCCTCTGTATCTTCTAACATAGTGAGCATCTGCAATGTGTTGAGGATGAAAAGATCGCCTAAAGCAACTATATTTTGGGCCTCTCTAGTCCATGGTTGTCTAAAGCAGATTTAGGATGCAACCATAATTGTAGAATTTATTTTCTGCTACCATCAGAACTTTCCCTGGATACACTATTTATAAACATAGGTCATAAGGGGTTTTACTAGGAACATTCCCATCCTAAATTACAGTAACCATCCACAACCCTCCCACAGAAAAGTACTGTCCTGTAGATTTCCTGTAGACCACGTATAGTACGGAAAGAGTTGGAAGAAGGTGAAAGAATAACATCAGTGGAACACAACGCAAGCATTCCAGGTTTCCCAGGGATTCCACAAAATGTCAGCAACCAAACAAATGTGAATGTTTGGAAGGAACGTGCTTCAGCTGAGGAGCTATTTAGGAATAAAGTGTCACACAATTTCTTCTACCTGTTAGTCCAGACTTCAGCCTCGGACTGATTCAATTTTTTTATGGTTTCTACTTTGGAAAATAACAATACAAATTTGAATAGGCACCTGGGTTGACATGTTCCTTATGCTAATGACTCCTCAGTGTTTTTTGCAGTTGCTTGGCATTAAAACAGATTATTTCATTCCTAATGTAATGTATTTGTAGTAGGACTAATACTAAGCTTTCCATAGCCTATTCTAACTTAGCAATATTTAGTCAGGCTTATGAAGGCCATCTCATTTTAATTTCTCTAGATTTAAAAATTCCAATATTGTCCAGACAACATTGGCTTTACCAATTCTTTCACTCCTTTCTGCTTTTATAATATCTTCCTATTAAAGAAGATCAAAAATAAACATTAAATTATATTTTTTAACAATGTCAAAAAATTACATTTTTGCAAGTAATATTTACTATACAAAGCTGAAAGAAATGTGTGTGACTAAAGAATTGTATTCCTGGTAACAAACAGAAGAACAGGGATATGAACTTCACTATCTTTTCCATAGTTAAATTATGTTGATTAAGTAATCTTTTGTATAAGCAAATCATGTACTTAAAGGTTATACATGTCTGAAAGACACAGATACACTGTCTCAGGATTTTCAGAGTTCTTGAATAATACAGAAAGCTTCCCAGAGCTCAGAAGATGCCTATACCTTCTTCAATATCATTCAGTTCTGCCAGCTTACATGCTCACAAGAGGCACAACATGAGCCTGATAGCCAGTTGTAAAATTGCCAGAAGAATACCTTCCACTGGGAAGTGCCAATTCATTACATTATATTAATTCTTAAGATCTAGACAGCAGGTATCAAGACCTACCAAAATAGTAACAAAATAAATGGTTTGGTTTGTAGGACAATTTCTTGTGGAAAGATGGAAATGTAAGAAATTCTAGTGTTTCAAAACCTACTTTGATCTAACTGGACACTGAAACACATCTTGAAACACTGGAATTTCTTGCAATTCTCAATTTCAAATACCCTTGATAGGCAGAAAAATAACCAAGAATCATAACTCCACCCCAATAGCCTCTTTCTCCCTTTATCCATCAAAGTATATTCAGAGAATATATTCTGTGTATATACTGTTTCTGAAGAAAGGCCATTACTCTGCGGCGAGCTAATGCACGGGTATTTAATCTGGCTTTATAAACAATAAGTTGCCCTCAATAGTTATAAATTTTTGTCGTAAATATATTTCTGAAAAAAATTTAAGACCATTTTTCTTTAGCAGTGCAATGTAACTGCTAACACAAACGTACAGGCTATGGCCTCTTCAGCTTCTACAGTTAGACTTAAAAGGATCTGGGAGTAATTTGGGTTCATTTTGGATATCCTGTTTAGGGATTATATATGTATAAACTCCGCAGTTGCCTTGCTCCTTTATATGCTTTTCACAAAACGTTTCAAAACTAGAGGAATAGCATATTTGTTATTTCTGGCTCCATTAAACACAATAGTAATTAACATTAGCTATTTAACTCTTATAAAGCATGCAAACTACAATATGTTTATGATGTACAGCACTTTAAACATATGCTTACGGTTATACAATGCCACCTAATCACCTGCATGAGAGCACTGGCACGGAATACCAAGATTATACAGCCATGCTTCCAAATGGCCCCTAAGTTGTTTAAAGTTGTCTACTCCTCTAGCAAATATTGTGATTTTAAAACTCTTCAAGTATTACATGGTGTAAAGAATAATTTTCGAGAAGAGGAAATGGATTCTAGGTGAACAACCTGTGTCTAGAACAGGTTGCAGATATGAAATAAAGTTATGTTACAAAGGATACAAAAAGTAACCAAAAAATGAGTGTCCAATGGGCACATTCACTTTGCAATTTTATTTCTATTTTAAAAGGTGCAATTAATTACAAACCAGTTTTTATGCAGTTTTTGCTTTCTTTAAATGTGGAGTGAATTCTCCCCATAAACTAATGAACTGAAGTGAAGCCAAATAGAGACCAGCTGGCTGAATTGCTAAGTAATTTTATCCACATGATTGACTTTATGATCCTTTCACTACAGTAACTAGTCTTTATTCTCACAATCAACATCAGCCATAATTCCAAGAGGGAAAGATGATTAAAAAACTAGAGAATAGAGAGGAGAGGTTTGTTTGATGTGGTACAGTGCATTCTTGCACACACTTCTGTATAATAGGTGCTGAATTACAGGTCTTTATAGCCTCCAAAGCAGCACAGTGAATAGCTGCCTCAAAGACATAATAAGCAACCAATGCCTAAATAATCATTACAGATACTCCATTAACAGCATCTAACTGTGTGGCTTTTAACCATACAAATTGTTTTTTGACAGCTTGTAACCTTTCCAAACAGTTTCCTTTGGGCATTACACCACATTCATATCTAATTTTAACTCTTGCTTTGTCTATAATTTATTACTTTTTTTTTGGAGACACATAATGTATTTCAGTGGAATGGATAAATTCAAATGAAAGATTAAAAAAAACCAATTGCTGTTTAATCTATGAAATCCTTACTCTCTGGGAAATAACTAAAATCTGATGAAACATAACAGGGAAAAAAGGCTAAATGTTCTAGAATTCCTGAGGGTATCTGTTTTACAAGCAATATTCTTTTCCTCAAATTGTTTAAAATAGGGCATAACCAACTGAAAAAAGAATAAAAGTAAAAACATATATAAATAAAATATCAATCCTTTAAGGCTGTTCCTAAGAGCCACAGACTTTACATAACATAATAAATAACATGTTATAAAAGAGTTTAATGATGTATTGCAATGGGATAAAGAGCTAAGAAAGATGTACAGTAGTACCTTTTTCCCAAAGAGAGCCCATAATTAAAAATCAGTAAAGGTACATGACTTATGAAGAGCTAGAGGGCAAGCATGTTTTTCAGAAACTGGTGGAAATGTGTGAAATTAATGTGGGGGATGATGTAACAGTATTAGGTGATCCGTATTGGCTATCCCAGCCATTATCTCACTTCTGGAGAAACCATTTCCAGGAATAACGTCTAGTAAATCAACATGTAAGTAGTAATAGGCATGGAAATACCATAATTCTGACAGACAAAATTTCTCATTTATTCCAAGACATTAAACTATTTTTCAGCAGATTCAAGTACTTTAAAAAAAGATTTCAAATCCATGTAACCAGTAAACATGTGTGCCCAATAGATGGAAAACTGATTTGAAACAACATAAGTGTTCACTGCTCACAAAGGTTCCTGCTCTTCACAGATGTTATTCAGTGGCTAGTCACACCAAAATTAACCATCATCGTTGAAAGAAGAACAAATCAGATGGGCACAAAAATCTTCTACTTAGAATCAACCGAAAAAAGTTTTTTCCCCCATCTCCTGAATCTTAAAAAGGGCCACTAAATTTAGTAGTTTTCATATATGACAGGGAAGGCAGAATAAATATTTAAATAAAATGTGGAAATATCCCTCTCAGTATGAATCTAATTCATCATGCTAAAGTCAGTGAAGGTACATCAGCATAAAATTAGAATAAGGCAGTTATGAATCAAGTAGCTTCATGTCTAACTTGCATCTTACAACTGAGTTATACCACACCTTGTATATCTGAATAGCTGAAGAAATAATGCCATATTTCTTGGTTACATATAAAATAATTAATATGCAAATTTTCAGAATAAATGTTCATAGGGAAAAGAGGCACCAATAGAAATTATTAGAAAGGGCCAGTGAAATTATGAGATATAAAGACCTAGAAAAATGAGAAGTATGAGAAAATCTCAGGTATTCTGTTATTTTCTGAGCAGCATTCAGTGTTTCAATAAAGCTACAGGTCTTTTGGGGGTTTGTGTGTGTGTGTGTTGTGGGTCTTTTTTTGTTTGTTTGTTTGGGTTTTTTTAACTTGTTATCAAGAGCATTACTTGCAAATTAAGGTATTAAAAGTAGAAAAATCAGTCAGATTATTCTTATATTTTCATAAAGACTCCAACCTTTATTTTTGGTTTTTTTAAAAAAAAAAAAAAAAAACACACAAAAAAAACCAGATTCATCAGACATGATTTACCCATTCTAAAAGCATGCTGTTAGTTAGCTTCTCCTTCATGTGTCCAGAAACATTCTCCAGCAGACTCCACAGTTTTCTTGTGGATCAACATGAGATTGACTGGCCTGTAGCTCCTCAAGCTGGCTTTTTGGTCGTCTTTGAAGATAACCAAATCAAAGTTGGGTGCAACTTTTGCCTTCTTCCAGTTGCCAGGGACCTACCTAAATTTCCACAACTTTTTGAAGATGATAGAGAGTGGCCTTGCAAGGACTTCAGACACTTCTCTTGACTCCCTTAGATGCAGCTTCTTGGGTCCCATGGAGCTGTAAGGGTCATGTTCTCTTAAGTAATTTCTGAGCAGTGAATGGCATGATTTCTCCATTGCTTTTATGCTATATGTGATTTTATGTTGGCACACTATGTACTAATTAAAAAGGCTGTAATATACTCAGAAAGTAAATTATGTTAAAAATTAATGAAGAGACCAACTTTATACATTTTATCATATATTGGTGTACATGTACATATAAATATTGCAGCCTGGCTTCTCAAATGACAGAAAACACCACTGAAAACTTTCCACTGAAGTCTGAAAGCCTACCTCAGTAAAATGTCTTGCCCCATTTTACCTAAACATGCAATATTTACATATTTGTATGTATTTATTTTCTAATTTCAAGAGATTTATTGACAGCAGAAAGACGGGTAACTATGTCTTGGGAGCTAACAGCTCTTAAGAGTCAAATACTTACATCTACAACTTGGATCTAAATAAGGTTTTGAAATTGCAGATTTCAGGAGGAATAGCACATATTTAGCAACCAAAAATCAGGACCTTTGACTATTATATACCAGCACTATAGTATTAAAAAACATATTTCAGGGTTCTCATAGAATAAGATATGTGTAATTTCTTTTGTAATTTATTTCTGTCAACTTTTTTTCTGATTTGATATCCTTTCCAATGGTTTGTGAGGTGCTTAAGTTGAAATTATTTAAAAAAAAAAGACCCAAATTAATTTCACTACTCCTCTTCTGTCAGTTTTCTGCTAGATTTCCTGACAAAAGAAAAAGAATTAAACATAGGACAAAAATAGTCACATACAGATTACCTTGACTTTTCTCTACACATAGTTTTCATTAAAAAAAATGTAGATGACTGTTAGGTCACCTAGAGGATAGTAAATTAAACAGTGAATAAACAAAGTCTTTCAAAATAAAGAAAATGATGGAACACAGATTTTCTCAGCATAACAAGGTAGGGGATCTGGCTTCAGTACTTCACCACAATAGTCTAAATTAAGAACAGCAGCGAACAAGTTAGAATCATACATGGTTAGGAAAAAAGGCTTTGTTTATAAACCATAAAAAGAGGTATGCTATCAGCTGGAAAGTTACAGTATTCTGAGACCAGTTTAAACAAAGTTTCCCTCACAAAGCTTTTCCTTTCTCCATACGCCAGCAACATATCTGTCTTTTAAAATCAGTTTATAGTCACTTTAACCTACAGGAATTTCCCCTCCACACACATACAGTAAGTAGAACAAAACATTAGGGAGCTTTATAACTGAAATAGTACGAGATCAAGTATTAGTGCAACTGTATACTAGACCAGAAGATATACAATCCAAATCTTGATTGCATTTTCAGTTAATTTTCAGTTTCTTTCAAAATAGATAAAAACAAATATACTTTGCAAGGTTTAAAAAAAAACCCAAACCCACAACACAACAACAACAACAAAAACCACCACAGCAAAAACCAGCCAAACAAAACCGGAACATTTTTGGTAATCAGTGCTTGCTCCAACTCCCATTGAAGGCTATCAGCATATGGCCACACATTTCAGCTTTTTGTCTGAGCACTTGTACAGAATTAGAATTACTAAGTAGTGATTTTTAATTAATTATGGTACTCTACTTCCTACAGACATCTCACGTTCTGAATTTGGCTAGTAAAGTCGGTTCTCCTCTACATTATTCAACTCCTAACTTCTCTGAGCCAAAAACATTGGCTCTTTCCTAATATTTCTAAATTATAACAAATAAAATATTAATCCTGGAGTTTATTAGGACCTAACTGGCCTCAAGCCTCTACTGACAAGAGTAAAAAAAAAAAAAACAAACCAAAAAAAACCCACCAAAAACAAACAAACAAACAAAAACGAGTGAAGAGCAGAAAAAACTGCAGTAAGAAGGCAGATTTAATAGTCTACAGACAGTAAGTGGATTTCAGCACATTAATCTTCATTTGAATTAAACATTTAAACTATCTGATTTCTAAAAGCACTTTAAGGAGACTGGTCAACTTAAGACATCCCAGTTCCACTGTGCATATTATTGTTTTCCAAAATAATAAAAGAGAGTTTCCAAACCAGGGAAAAGAATACTGAGAATTATAACCCACAATTAAACAGCACCGTAGAGGAACACCTTCCAGTTTTATGCCATTTGTCAGCAACCTGCTTTGCTATTCTATAGAGGTAAATTCTCTGAGGACCCTAGGACCTTTGAGAATGCATGAAATCCCTCCATTTTTTTAAACTTACAATTTTATAAAACTCTTACAGGCTTTCCTATTCTTTAAATATCCCATATCAATGACACAATTTCAGACTTCCAACAATTGCTAACAAAGCTTTGCACTTATCAGATAAAGTAATTCACACATTAACTAGCAACCATCAATAAATACCTGTAAAAATCATTAGGGAAGGTTATTTTGGATTTAATCTGAACACTCAAAAGACAGATACAGAATAAAACAAATTAAAGTTGTACTTAAAAGGAACTCCACGTATTCTAAAGATATTGCACTAAACAAAACTAAAAGCAGCATTTGCTCTAAACAAATATTCAAATGCTTATAAGATGAGCTATAGTGAAAACCTGATAAAATACAAAAGTAAAGTAGGGTCTAGATAAGAATCAACCACAAGTAGAAAATAAAACAGTTCGCTTTGGTATACTAAAAAAGAATCTGGGAATTTGGTCCAAAATATTTATTGCAAAAGATAATTACATTTTAGAAGACAAACAAAACTGCCTCCCCAATCAGTTATTGAGTTGTTTCACTCCCAAAATCAATTAAAATAATAGAATAATTTATGAGGGCAAGTACATTACAAAATCCAAAGACACAGCAATTCTAGTTTATACGCTTCCCAAATACTTCTAAACTTAAAACTCTAACATAAGAAAATTATGTTTAGGGCATGCTGACAGTTATGTTGATCCCAGCAACCTAATTTTAGAATTGGGAGCAAAATGGAAATCAGTGGTCACATGCAAACTAAGGATGATGTTAAGAAGTATCATGGTGCAAGAGGGTGAACATTGGAACAGGCTTCCTAGAGAGCTGAAGCTAACATCCAACCTACAGCCTTAAATTCAAAAAGTACACAAAAATACCAGAAGACTAAGAAAATAAATACCAGTTCCCTTCTTTTATCTCTTCAAGGTCTTCTGTTGTACTACCTGAAAATACAACCTGCCTGCCTGCCTGCCTGCAATTATACCTCAGATGCTACTTGAATGCAGTAGGCACCGCATTCCCATAATGATTGATGACAGATGTCCAATCAGGTTCTTGTTACTGGGGTCTGGAGCAGGGTGGGATCAGCAAGGCAGCTGCCAAAGGCCATAGGCAAAACTGAAGGAAAGAACAATGCAAATTCACAATTAGGGAGTCTCTGGGGTGTGGGAGGAGAATGATTTGGGCCTTGGCAGATTATTGCAAACCTGGTTTTGTTTAGGAGAGAAAAAAGCTTTGTGCACTTTCAAGTTCCTGACCAATTTTTTGTCCCATAACTATTCTTTATAACCCCTGGGCCACCGTATCGGCTGCCATACATCTCTTGTACAACACAGCCCGGATCTTTCCCATGAGCTGCAAGAAACTTTCAGCACATCTGGTACAGGCTTTACTCATCAGATGCTATGAACCTCTGGGCATAATGACTATCAATTCCTTCCATTGGCTGCTATGCTCTTTGTGGGCCCTAGCGAATCTCTTTTAGGAACTACAGCAGCCTTTCACAATATGTAATTAACATTTCTAGCCAGCATAAACCCTGTGACAAAGACAAAGTCTCAGTTAGCTCTCCTCCATTTTTTCCTCACTCCCTGCTCTTGTCTTGCCCTTCTGTGATCCTGGAAGAGAAACTGATCTGACTGAAAACTAGACTGGAAAAAATTTTAAAAAAGGAAATAATTAGCTAAATCAGTGCCTAAACTGGTTGATTTTTACAGTTGTGCTGAAGAGAAAGCAACATACTCCTGGAACACGTGTCTAAGGATAGGGTCAGGGTGCTTTTTCTTTTGGCAACCATGGCAGTTCGTTCAGCTCAAAATTTTAGCTGAACTATAGCCTCAGGCTGTGATTCAACAACAGTTTACATCAACCTGAAATGTCACCCTTGGAGTCCCTCTCCCTTGCTCTGTTTCAGGAAATAAACTAGCAGGAAACTGTCCTTATAAAAGAAAACAAGACAAGTCAAAAACATTGGCTGATTTTCTTTGCCTGAGCTAGTTCATCACAGGATCAGATGAGCATCAATGTCAACAGAAAAGATAAAGGGACAGGGTTGTTTCACAATCCCAGGGCCAAGGCGGGCAAGACCACAAAAGTGCTGACACAGCTTGGCTTCAGCTGCAATAGAACTGCTGCTTGTATTTTTTTGCTAGAAATTTTATACTGTCACTTCACTGAAGATGTGGTCTGCCTTAGATTCTGTCACCTGCAAAACTTCTAAAGAGACCTCAGGGGCATCACCACAAGGTCCTCAGTGAGATCTACGGTAGCTGTTATGGTTGGATGGTGATAAAATTTGGGTGTACCAATGCAAACTGAAAATAATTTTGAGCAAAAATATAACCAAGATCCATTTTACAAATGAAAAAGCATTTTCATACCTTAATAAAAAACTGTACACATAACTAAATTAAATGGGTATTTAGAGAACAAATTCATAAATTGAATGTAATTTTCTCTATCAACAAGCAAAAAACACATAGGGTGGTCTTTGATGCGGTGACTAAAATAATATATTATCAGAAGAGATATAATTAGAATTGAGGGAAAAATGGCAGTGACTAAAAATCATAAGTATTCCATTTATTACAGGAGAATAATAGCTGAAAGATAAGTAAACTTTAAATATTAAAAGCATACTTTTAAAAATAAACATATTCCTAAGAACAAACCATTTAAAATTTTACACATCTGTCAAGTCATACTGATTTTTTTGCACCTGATCTATAAAAGAAACCTGATTCTGTTAACATTAATTGTGAGATTTTAACTACCACTTACCTTTGGCTAATGTACAGTAAAAAGAAAATGTCTACCTTGGGTAGTTTTCAAATGACTGTAAGGGAATATTTATTCTGCTTCTACTGTCATGGTTCAAATCCCAGAGCTCAGGTAAAGATTAAAATTAATTTAGGCTACCTTGTAGTTAGAGTTAAAATAATATACCTAGTAATTAAGAAAACAAACTGCTGCAGAATCAGATCTAGAATGTGACTCCTTTTGTTTAAGCTTTTAGCACCATGTAGAAAAAAGCTGGCATTTAAGACATCTGTAAAACAATCCCAACATGCATCTGTTCTGATATAGCAGTTTTATTTACATAAAACATAGCTCCTTATTCAGTAGAAAAAAATTTTGACATAATCAACATCTGAAGGTTTTCATGCGGAAGCAAAATACTTACAATGAGAGATTACACAATAACAAAGACAAGGGCAGACGATTAGAAGACTTCAGATGTCTACATATCACTATCTACATAAGCTGTTACACATTAATTGACCTTATCTGATAAAGAGCAGTTCAGAACACTAACCAAGACTACTGTCAAACAGGAAGGAAGAAGAAAAAAAAAAAAAAAGCCATACTCTGTAAAAAAAAAAGTGCTAATTTTATAATATTAATCTCAAATTTGTCTGAGAGAACATAAAGGGAAGGTAGACCAAAATCTTGAGAAAAAGAATTTAAGTTTGGTTATCTCAAAAGCTAAATACCAGAGAAAAGAAGACATAATGGTAGAAAATTATCACAAAGGTCTTAGGTTCCTGCTGGAGTGCAAAAGTTTGACCTTAACTTACAATTCCTTCATTCCTATGTTAAAATCAAAATAAAATTAAAAATATTGACATTAAGATAATTGCCAGAAAATTACTGAATACAGAAGAAAGAATAGAGAAATGTGAAAAACACTAACTTCAGTTGGAGCAGTAATTATGGTTCCCTTAAGTAAATGTAGGTTTGAAATGCACATTAGCCAAAAGGCCTGGTAAGAATAAAGACTGACTCAACAGAGCATAAAGGTCTAATATTGTAAATGTCAGTAAGAAATCATGTAAAAAGTTGGTGTTTTTATCCTAAATGCTTAATAGTTGTATCATATCTATTAAACAACCAACCTAAAGAAACATTTGGTCAACCTTATTTTAACATTAACAGCTTTGCTCAGCAAAAGCGAAAATGACCCACTGTTCAAAGCATAATGTGGGAACTTGTGGAAGAAAAAGATCTCAAGCAATAACATATTTAAAGCTAACAGAAGACCTATAAGAATAAAGGTCCAAGACCAAAGGTCCATGAAAGGATAATAATAAATATGCAGTTAGAACCATGTTTTAACAAAATAGTCAAAAAAAGTTTAGCTCAAAAAAACCCCATCCCAAACCATCCAGGTTTTTATCTGCCTGCCAGTATTCTGTTTTATTAAGGAGAAAAACTTCCACAGTACGATTAAGATCATATTGAGCATACTACATGAAGATATTAATATCAGAAATAATTGCCTGCTACTGCTTATTTGGCTACTAAGCTTGTAGATTCTGTTAGCTCATTTTAAGGATATTCACCAGTCAGAAAAATCAAAACTTTGAGGTCTTTACAAGAATTAAGGTTGAGAAATGGCAATACTATATTATTTCTTTAAGTCAGCAGTTTTAGGAGGGGAAAAGTTCCAGATCATTATATCCCAGGTTTTTTTACCACTTGTACAAACTATTTTCATTTACAAGCCCAAAGATTTTTTAGTGTTTTGCTGATACAGTGTGTCTGAATTCAAAATAAGAACAGCTCAACTGTTATTTCAAAAATATTTAAAAAAAAAAAACCAAGCAAATCATCTTAAAATAATCACTGTTGTGAAATAGGCATTAAAGTACATATCTAATACACATCAGTAACAGTTAAGGATAACATAATAGCAATTTTACCATTTACTAAATAGTTGCAAACAATCTGTGAACTGCTTTATTAACAGATCATTGTTCAAACCAAGTAATTAATCTCATAAACTATTTGTTTTTCTAATTTCAAAAAAGTCAGCTTTCTATTCCCTCTGAAAACTTTGGCCAGATCACCCACCTCACAATAAAATCCACTAATACCAGGGCCAGAAGAGAGACAATCAGTCCTTTTTGTCTCCTCCTGTCCTCCCACTCTCCGTATAATCTTTTTTGTTCATACTGGTTATGAACATCTATGAATGCTTTCCATCAAACAGTACCAAGCACCTGCCACCTGAATACCCAGGTTCCTTTATGTGTAAAAATGTACATGAGAAATCTTGTAAATAATTATGTAAATGTATCCAAAATGTTTTTATCTTCTCAGTGTTTCTTGGACATTATGACACTGTATTATATTCACCCAGCTCAGCTTATAAATTGACAGACAAGTCCCATCAGACTACGTTTGCTAAGAAAATCTGCTTTAATCTGTCAAATCTGAATACTATACGATGGCAATGCTCTTCTGTTCCATCGTTTAATAACTTAAATATTTCAACTGATGGCTTGTAATCTCACAAATTTTATTTTGTCAGATAAAAATAAATTCAAATAAAAATAGTTTTCAGATATTAGTTTCTCTCTAAAATAGGGCTTATTGCTTTTCTAAGAGAAACTTGTAGACAAACATATTACTCATAGTTTTCATGAAAGTTAGTACACAAAAATGTGGTGGCCCTCATATAGAAGTTTATATTTTATAATACCCTATTTTATTTCAAAATCCAGAGTCAAGTTCTAGCAGAATAGTAGGTTTTTTCATAGAGAAGTTATATCAAAAGATCTAATAATGTACATATTTTACTGATTATAAATATATCCAATAGTCTTGCACGTATTCTTCAAAAGATGCAATATGTTTACCTTCACTGCACAAAGGTCAAATACAGAAAGTAAAGCATCAGGGTTTTTTGTCACTTTATTTTAATAAGCTCATTATTATTTAGGTAGAGTGCTGAGAAAAATATGTAGATCTTCCCTGAAGCTGTTTGACATGTTACTATCTTGCTCTAACCCATTTTTTTTTTTAACTTCAGTTCTTTCCTTAAGTTAGAGGGAGAGAAACCTATGACTTGCATGTTATAGAATTTTTTAGCAAACTCAAGCAAACTGCATTTGTCCTAGCTTTCATTCTGGTTTTGCCATATCTGACACATACCTGGATTACAAAGCAAAAAAAAAAAAAATCTAAATAGACTCCTGATGAGATGACAGTTGGATTTAAATTCTCCCAAGCAATCATTAAACTGACCCAAATGACAGATTTTCACAAACACATCAGCCTTTTCTTTTAAAACATGTGAATGAGACCAAAATGGACAGAACATTTTAGCTAAGAGCAACTAATGAGAGCAGGGAGAGAATACTCAACAAGTCCCTTAATAATACCTCCAGAGATCTCCAAATTCAGCTAAATCTTTGCTACCCTAGTAAAGCTGCATCAGTTTTTGAGAATAAGTTTTGAATTCAACAGATATATTCGGTTTTGTTTTTCTTTACAGAGTCACAAAACAAAATTGCTCCAACTACTATTTAGAGCAAACACAGTATTTCAAAGACATTGGGAACAGATTATAAACTCTTACAGAGTTATTAATTGGGTACAGTACTTATCCTAGATGTTGGAGATTTGATTTTAATTCTCTCCTTGCAAGGGAAGTGGGGATGGGGTCCACATCACCTCACACCCCTGAGATTGTCCCAGACCTCTATAGGGATATAGGGAATTCTGGGGGATATAACGTTCTTAGTTAATTTATATTGACTCTGTCTTGTTTTCATACAGAGTCAAATGAAAGAGTCTCACATGCAGTTTTAATTATGTATATGTTTATATAAAGTTAAACTGCCTCAAGCAGGGGAGCATGGGGAGATTGGGTTGTTGACAAATTTGTTTGGAACAGGATTCTGGGCAAAGACGAGAAAGGATCTGCAACCTCATCCACAGCACACATTTAAGTCTTCTTTCTTAAAGAGCATGCTGACATCCCATCATTTTTTCTTGCAGTTGTACAAATTCCTATGGAATACAAAAGTATTTTGTTCCATTTGTCCCTATGAAACACAAAGTTATCTCTAATTGGTAAATTCTGGTGTCTTCCTGGGAGATGAGCTGAAATTCCCCAATACAGAGCAGAGTCTCCAAGTTCCACGTTTTAGTTGAATGATGTAGTGCCGTCCGTTTAGCCTCAGTTGCTAAAAAGAAAAGGGTAAACATTCCCCCCAAAATTACACCACAAATTCACACTAAGTTGACTGAGTAGTTTTTATACTACCAGAAACAACTTCTTAGCAATTTTCACCAGATCAATCATTACAGTATTCTTGCCCAGTTCTAATATTCATCAGAACTATATTCTCAAGCCTGCACTTCTTAGTATCTTGATCATCAATAATTACATGAAGTGATGGTTTTACATGATATATTGCATATCTAGCTACAAGCTTTTATGCAGCTTATACATAAATCCTTCAAAATCTAGATGTTAACATTAAAGTCTTGTTTAATCACTCTTTATCTTTGTTCTAGCTGTTGTACAATACCATGCCAATTATTTTAAAAGTGTTTAATGAGTTATCTTCTGAGTTCTATTTCAAACTTGTTAGTGCAGTTAATATGCTACACTAATATGCTGTGTCAAGTGGTTAGCAGCAGCTGTAGGTAACATGCTCTGCTTCTATATCTACTTTATGCCCTGGATTGGAATGCTAAATAGAAACATGTCCTTTTCTTCAGAAGAGAGTCGTATTTAGAAATTAGTCCATACTCATAAATGTGTACTGAGCAAAACACAGAGTTGATTCTTTTCCTTCATATGTCTGTCTGTGACTTCCAGATCTATTCCCTGCCCCTTGCTGCTTATGGCTCTTGTTGGGCAGTAGCAGGCTGGAGCTGACATGACTCTCACCGATTTCCACTTTCTGGTGTGGTACATCCTTACGGCTTCATGTTGGAAGTGGTGTTTTACATGAGCAGACTCCTTTGGCCTGTGGGATCCTAATTATGACTGAGACTCTGAGTGGGATATACCCCAATATTAACAGCAATTGCTTGTCCACCACTAAAAAATCCCTTCTTCCTGGCAGCTTCAGCAGAGAAGCAAAAAACCAGTTGAGAGAAAAGATTAAAGTAGTCCCTGCTATCCACAGTTGATCTTTTGATCTTTTCAAGAGAAGATTAAGACAATGAGAAGACTTAAATTTGTCACAGTTTGATATCACAGAAGGACGAAAATTAGAACTGGTTTCCAAAGCATCAACTTTGGACCAATAATAAATTCACTTGAATATATTATAGCATAGATAATAGTTTAAGTGCTTTATATTTATTTATAAGGCAAACTGACATAATTTACTCTAAGAGTTCAATTATATTAGGTTATATAAGTATACACAGAAGTATTATGGTCATTTTACACAAAATGGTTTATCTACTGAAAGACACTAGATATGAAGACCTTGTATAAAACAATCTATGAGGGTGTGGGGGAGTGGAGTCAAATAATCACAGGATCAAATCACAGAATTAAATAATTTATACCTAAAACCAGTTTCTGATCTGAATTACCATTGACAATTGTCCTCCATATTCCCAGGTAATTTGGGGGCAAATTACGAAGGATTCATTGAGCAAAAACACTAATATTTTCTTTTCACCAGTTTTCATCTCAGATATTCTTATTTCCATACGATCTTTAAAGTAAAAAAGGAATCATTGTTAGAAACAGACACCAATATTGGATGTGTTAGAAAACCTTGTTCAAAAGGATTCAAGTTCAGTAAGTTATCTGAAATCAATACAAGTTCAGTTTTCAACCAGAAATGAGCCCTACATGGACAATTACAAAATTAAGTAAAATTAATCCCTTGTCTTGTGGAACTACTGTTAATTGGGATCAAAATTTGATTTACTGTCCTACAAGCAACTTTTCTATAAACTCTGTATTAAAATATATTAATAAATCATTAACAGAGTTTAAAAACTAGCAGCATCAATGGAATAAATAGGGTCATTAGTTAATGAATGGACAAGCTCAACTAATTTCTAATTTGACTTTATCACCTGCAGGTTATACTTGATACATATACTGTATATACACAAACATACTGTTCATTAGTTTTGCTTCTATACTACAGTATCATACTATAGTAACTATGTGTTAATGCTGGTATTATCACTTGATGATCCTGCACTTTTAATGAGACTTGGTGCTGATTAATGTTGCCTGTAGAAATTTTTCAGTGCAAAGAGTATCTCACAATTTAATACAAGAGCACATTTTTCTAAGGATTTCCCAATTAAAACATGACACCATTTTTTTTTTATTAATTTGTTCAATAGAGAGCTCAGTATAAAAAAAAACCAAACTGCTATATTGCTTTTAATTTAAAATAAACATTCTACAACCAATATAAAATATATTTTATACTGATAGAAAAACTTGGTTCAGAGACTTAACAAAGACTTTCCTGCATGAGCACTATTATGTTTGAACCGTAATCTTACACAGCTAGTGTTTTCTTAATGTCCTGGGGAGTCTGATCATTGTAAATTACCTGTGACATCTCATTAATCCTCTTTTTCCTCACAAACGCATAATTAATGGTAACATTGACAATAATACACAAATTAGCTAAGTGACGCTTTATGGTGTTGGTTTTGATTAACGTCAGGAACCCAAAAATGACATTAATGTAATGCAGATCCCAAAAGGCAACCCGCACTTTGACCTCAGACATACATTTTGTTTGCACCATCACAAAGATTAATCCTTCCCTGGATGAAGACAAGACAAAACTCTGGCCACTGGCATTGCGTGCTGGGCTGTCGCTGAAAAACAAACTGCCTCAATTGCATTTGTTTAAGAAGGAAATCTTAATGCATAGAAAACAACGGCTTAGTGTCATTTCCTATTGTCTTGTTAGGACAAAGATAAATGAGCTACTGTCATGACTTAGATCAACTGCTTCCCTGCTAACTTCTATTATTTGCTTATTTATGGACTAATGTTTAATTAAAAGCGCACCTAGATACAGAACTGCACAATAAAGTTATTAAACATGCTCTCGCTTAAAACATGTTTATTTAGAGGATCAGTTTGTGTTTAAACTATCTCCATGTTGTGGTAGACACAATACTGATGTTATAGGTACAAATATGTAGCGTGGCGATACTAAAATGAAGCAACATCCTTACCCTAGCTTGAACTAACAGAAAAAAATGTACCATTTATCCCAATAAATAAAAAAAGACCAACTGTTTTCAGAATATTTATTTTTTCAGAATATATATTTATATATACATGTATATAACTGAAGGTATCTGGCTCAAAACAGTTAAAAGCTCCATTCCCCAATTAAAGAGCACAGTTGGTAGCTACAATACCACCTTAGAACTAAGATTAATCATGATTCTATACTCATATACTTTTCACTAATTTCACTAATTTAACTCATGTTACAGAATGTACTAAGCCACAAAGGAACCCGTAATTATTTTGTAAGGCATAGCAGTCTAGTTTTCTTCTAGTAAGGGAAATTCTCTCATCACTTCTCTCTCATTTAACTTTTTGATGAAAAAGCTTACCTGTAAAAAGCAATGAGTGATTTAGTTAGAGCTAACATTTTTACATGCACTAGATTTGTTAGTCAAAAAACCATAAGCAGATTTTCCTAAAAAGTGCAGAACAGTATTTAGATTTCTCATTGTGATAAAATACAAGACTGTCTTCAATTAATGAGATAATTTTTCTTTAATATCTCTACTTTTGTACTGGTTCATTAATACAGACAGATTAATAGCTGTGGGTTTATCATGAACATGACAGAAAGGAAGAAGCAGAAATTATACAATACAATAAATCACAAACAGATTTTAACACCACGTATACAAACAGAAATTAGTCGTTCAAAACTGAATAATAAAAGATGTACCATATAGACAAAACCTTTTCAACATCTTTAATCTTTTGATTATAATAACATGTATATAATATAAATAATATACAGATTGTCAACCTTTTAGCTTTCAAATGTCTTATCAGCTGATCTTAAGTCTGATGAATTTAAAACTGCAATGTATCCTTGAAATAACTTGTGTAGCTTGTCAGCATTATTTTTAAGTTTAATTTCATATTAGTGTAAATTTTAAAGCATCTTATGCAAAACATACTAAACTTTGTCTAACTCACAAGTACATTTTAAAGCACTGTGGAATTTAAGGGGCAGAAGGGAATCCCATAGAGGCCATATATTTACTCTAACTAACCAAGACATAAATCCAGATTACTGCAATAAATTATTTTTATTATTTGAACAGAGTAAGTACAGTATCACATTTGAAAGACATTTGAGTTTAATTCATATCTTAAAATTGACAGAGACAAACAATCACAGCTACACCAACTGAAATGCACTAATGTATACAGGATATACAGCTAGACCCAGGAGCAAAGACAAATCTGTTCTTTATATCATCATTGTAGCATAAGGTCATTCAAAATGTAATTGTACTTCTTTGTAAAACATAAAAAATTGTCTGGTAGAAGCTGCAAATTTTAAATGGCTTTGTCTGTGTAGTAATCCTTTATCAGCTTGTATGAACCTACTAATTCTTTGTTTCACATGCAGTTTGCTGGCAGACTACAGTAACTATTTGCTACTTTTACTTTCCTGAATTAATATTCAGCCAGATAAAACTCATACCTCCTAAATATATGTCTGGAAAGAAACCAGCCCACTTTTAACCCTTCCAAGTTATCTCAATTTCCTCTTAACCATAGATGTGATTAATATTACCCTATTAGCCTGACCATGTCATTTTATTCTTTCAATTCCATGCCAGCCTTGTAGAAAGCAAGCTGTCAAGAGATGCATTTATAGAAATGATTTGTTTCAATGTTTAAGTGCTGCACATTGACTTTTAATACTTAAAAATGGTTAAAGCAAACTGATTTTTAAAAGCCGATAGAATTCTGTGCACGTGTGTGCATATGAAAAGAAGTTAGTCAGTAAGGAAATATCATTTTCTCACAATTCACCTAACACTAGTATTTTAGCAGTTTTAAGAAATCTTATTCTAAAATATAAGCTTCTCAGAGTTGTCTCTCTAAAATTCCTGTTTGTTGTCATATCTTGAAAGATAAGATCTACTTGAATTCTACAGCTGGGTGATATCTATGGTTAAGGCATTTCCTTATTCCACAGTTTTACACTAACCTGATTAATACGACAGGTCCAGAAGGGACAAAACAGCAATGTCAGTTTAGGTTTCCTTTATAGACTAACATCATCAAAATATTTTAAAAAATACGAAAGAATACATACATTGGTTAAATATGGATTCAGTTTTATCTCCTCAATATTCTGCAGTTCATATAAATATTTGCAAAAAATAAATACAAAAGCTATATGCTATTAAACACACACTCATGCAAGCATACACACACACACACACACACACACGGATGCACTTTTCCCCAGCTGGATTTAACATATATGCCTATAACTCTGTATTTCATTATAGAGCACATAATTGTATTTTCATAAAAGATACTCAGTATCGCATATCTGCATGTTGTATAACCTTTTATACACAGCTAATTCACAGAAGAAAAGCAAAACATTCTACATTTCGAGAACTTAATACTTATTTTACCTCAATAAACAATTAGTTCTTACAGTGATGGAGGAAAATAATGACCATTTTAGACATGTCAGCATTTACCTGTTGCTCTGTGAAATACCATACAGTGACAAAATGACTAGTTACTTAACCTAGTTGTGAGGTCAGCGATTGTTTATACATTCTTTACACATTCATGTGCAGGTGTTTCAATTTGTTACTTAAATAGTAACAAAAAAAAAAAAAAACTTCAAATCGACAACACATGATGAGCACATGCATGTTTTGGTTTTTCTCCCCATTTTGGGGGGGGAGAGGTAACAACCCTATTGAGACTGTACTTTATGAAAGATTTTAATGAGATTTCTGGCTACATTTTTTTACTAAGAATGTCAAATGAGCTTCAAAAGCAAATGTAAACCGTAATGCAAGTGACACATACTAAAAATAACCCTATAAATCTGTTCATTCTGTTTAGATAGTCTCCTGAGTTGCAAAAAGCAAGACTGCTTAGCTTTATTAGATGTTTTGGAGAAAGCTAATTTTGAGGAAGTAGGCCACTGATAGTGTTATACTGTTCTAGATATTTACAGTGAAGCCATCTATTTTCTATTCTTCTACAGCATCTTAGTAATAATTAGGCAAACTTATACCAAGTGTTTCTGAAGAAATTCTTTAGACAGCCATAAACATACAACTCTCTGAGAAAAAGGATACAGAAAATTTTTATCTCCTAAATTAAGGCTATGAATAACCTATGTTTTGCTAAAACAAAGCTACACAACATTTTAAAGAAAAATCACCATTCTATTTTAGCCTGTCAAAGCAGTTCCAGTGTTTCCCATAACACAGCAGCTGTATCTTAATACAAATCTGCTTACTGTAGGATTATTTTAAAAAACATTAAGGAACACAAAAATTTGTGAGAAAGCAAGCTGTAAAAGTTCTGTATTTGAATTTAAGATATTACTGTTTGAAAAAAAAATTGAAGTTATTTTGAAAGCTGCACCATATCATATGAAGTGGTACAAATAAAGGGGAACCGATTTTAAGCCTTCTTGTATAATCCGAAAGCGCTAAAATCTCTTCTTTCCACATCTGAAAAATGATATTAAGCAGAATGTTAACATTGGTTGCATTTTTGTGTGCTTGTGCCCAAAGCGACAGCACTCTAGGGCTTTGTTTTGGGATATCTTAATCAAACCTAAGGATGGATAAGCAGATCTATACAGAATTGCAATGACTACTGAAGACAGGCGAGGCTCAAAAGCTAGCACCAATCCTTCTAGTCTTTTTAAGAATATAAATTGCAAAAATCATTATACCCCATTCTTTCTTATTTTTCAACCAAGGCATACAGAATATAATTAACCATTTTAAGAAAATAGGATGGCTGAAGGGTTTCTGTTTTTGCTCTGGTTCAAGATAAAAGTGTAAAGCAGCAGTTTTAGTATGACAGTTATTATAATACTGTAGCAGACAGTGCCAAGAAGTCATTAATGCAATATATATATCTTCTATTTGTAAAATGCTGAGCTAATGGGCCAAATTTCACTATACCTTGCACTTGCAGTGCTGTCATTTTTTATACTTATCAACTGAAAACAGTATGGTAGATACTAAACTGGCATTCCTTGTACTGACCTCTATTTTGTTAATCTTGCAGAAAGTTTAAGGAAAAAAAACAGCTTAAAGGAGTTCTCATTCTTTTAATTCAGAATGTATGTATATGTAAATCTGTGTGCATCTACAGTTTTTGGAAAAAAAAAAAAAAAGTAGGTTTCTTCACCTTCATTCAGAGTTCCATTGGTTACACTAAATGAATTCTCAACTATCTCACTGAGATTTTCCAAATCTGGGGAAGAACTTAACTCCTCTGTTAAATGTGACTCATCACTATAAAACTGCATGTAACAATCTGTACTATCCAGTCCTTTTATTATATATACACACATTCAGATAAAGAAATATTCTAGTATTTAGTGTAAAATGAAATCTGTGATCAGCATGGGAGAACTAATCACTCAAGCCCATGACAGCAGGGACTGCAGTATGCTTCTGGTTGCCTACAAAATGAAAAAAAAAAAAAAACCAAAAAAAAACCCAAACAACCAAACACCCAGCATATCCAAATCAAAAACTACATGAAATTGAGAAAATATGTGTGGCTCTTACTGAATGTGAAGAAAGGAGATATACACATACACACCCACAAGAAAGAAAATGCAACTATGCATTTAAGAAAGTAAAGGCTATCAAACATCTAGATCTATATAGAACATATGGAAAACTTAAAAACTCCATTTTCAATAGCTCTCAGTTGAGATAGCTACTAACATGGTACTTCTCTGTAAAATATTAATATTTTATGTAAAAGTGACACTGTGGGGTATAGTATATTTGCTAAAAATCTAATAGAAATGCAGTGTGAGTTTAAAGAGAAGAAAATAAAAGGAATAGCTGGAATCCATGCTCTAAAACTACTGACAATAATTCTCTAACCTGTCACAAATTACATTTTAGCTACTGTAGGGTATGTATAGGCTCGTCACAAGTAATAACATTTTTCTTTCATCAGGTTTGTGTTAACATTCTGCAAATCTGAAATGTTTACTGTAATGAAGTAATGCATTATATAGATAGCATATGGTTGCTGACTTTGTTTATATCATTTTAGAATATCTGAAAGGATCGCTTGGGCTAAAGAGCAATGTTATTGCTTCCACAGTCAGTTGATGGGTTGTTTAATAGTATTTTAAATGTTTGTTAATGATAGTCTCAAGGAAACAGAAAAGCATAAAAGCAGTGCAGAATGGTAGTATCACAATAGTTACGAAGATTAAAATGCCACTAGGGGACAGTAGAAAGTCACAAAATGAGGTTCTGTTGACGAAACCAGAACAAAAGGCCTTTCTTTGTCAAAAAAAGAAATCACAAATACACATTTCTAAATAAAAATCATTTCACATGTGCGGGTTTTAAAATTCTGCATTAAATAGCAAGGTTGAAACTGGGAGACACTTTCATGAGTCTATTTTTAGGTCTTTTATATTTATATCCGTGTACTTTAAAATATGCAGCATTTCCCTTTTATAAGAATAAATCCACGTGTGAAATAATTTATTTGCAGCATTTTTACAGTACTGTGAAGTTCTTAAAATCTGGAAGATATTCACCACTACACATTAATGCAACCATACAAATTGATCTTTTGGTAGTTTACCTGGCAATAAAATGAACAGATAATATATGATATTGTGATATTTACTAAGAAATACAAATAAATGGCTAGAATTTAAGGACTAATATACTTTAGAAAATGGTTAGGAAAGATCTGTTTTGTTATGGCCCGCTATCAATGTATGGGCATGTTCCTTTTTGATGACATCAAAGGTAGTATTCACTCAACAGCAGGGCAATGCTCTTCAAAAGTTCATACTAGATTCCAGTATTCACACGCTGAATCCCTGCAAAATAAAGCAAAGTACAGTGCTACTTTATCTGGAAAAGAATACGAAAATCCTGTAGTTAGGAATTACACATTCTTTTTCTTCATTCAGAAGATCAGCCATGGACTTCAAATCATATCTCACAGCTGGGTTCAGATATTTGTAGTTACAGAACTTTCACAGCTTATATGAAGACATTCAAAGCTAATAAAATCAGAGGAATCTGCTGGGCTGATAGGTCCTTCAGCTCACATGAGTACAGAAGTAAATGTATATTTCAGAAGTACTTGAAAATGTTTCATTTCCAAAGCAATGCATTTCAGCCTAGAAATTATCTAGGTATTGGGAGCATCCAATCCTCAACCATGCATTTTGCAATACATAGGAGATTATCTGATAGCTATGTAACACATTGTGAATTATTTTTTGTTTTTCTTCCAAACAAAAACATACAAAGAGGTTGCAATTGCTGAAAGATTATTCCCATTCCAGAGTGCTAAAAGCAGATTCAAAACAGCAATGCAACTCTGCCTCCTCACAGCCTTGTAATTGCAGTCATCTCATAGCAGTGTCATGAGCTTGAGTACATAACAGACTTTGGACAATGATATAATTAATCATTTCAGTGAAAATAGTCTAAGAAGTGTTGTTCAGTAATAAGGGTTGGGACTGTTTTCAAATGGAAAACTTAACTGACATACCTTAATGTGTGTGTAAAAGAGGGTGGGGAAGTCTAATGAAACAATGTACATGGAAGAAATACACAGAACAGGTAGACAAACAAACACCCTGCACTTGAAAAGACAACTCTTGCACCGTAACACAGGAGGAGAGAAAGGGAGGGGGAGGAGAAGGAGGAGGGGAAAATGGAAAAGAGGATGAAAGGGAGAGAGGGGAAAGGATAAGTGAGACAGGGAAGGCAGAGGAGAGAGAGGGAGAGAGAAAGAAAAAGGATAATAATCTAAATTAATTCTAAATGTCTATAATAACTTGTATCAGACACCATACCCGCAGAGAAGACAAAAATTTCAACACATGCTAAAATTCATAGGCCACCAGTTTAGGCAATGGACAGTCTCAAACTACAAGTCTATTTCTCAGACAGTACTGTAATTTTTTTTTTAATTGGTGTTGCATTTCAATAAATGGTTTAATGAAAAAATGTTTCAAATTACATGGGTGACAGACATTTTAAAATTAGGCAAGGATGCATTCACTGCTATGAATGCAACAGGGGGCATTAACTTTTCAGTCATTATGTCCTTGGAAACCCAGCTAAGATGTTTACTTTCAGGAAAAAAAAAAATGTATTTGGAGGTCAAAAGGACTTCTAGGAAATGACCCAAGCAAAACACCTCAGCCAGCAGTGGACTTCTTCAAGCACTTCCTTCAACCTTCCGAAATATGGTAGTACACAAACATGCTCTTAAATGCTTTGCTGAACAGCATAGACTTGTGATGTATTTTAAAATTGTAACTAAGCACATTCAAGTGTTTTATTAAATTAAAACTCAAATCCTAAAAGGTAAAATGTTCTCAGAAACAACTGGTGTCATGGAAATCTGTCACCGAATAGATAAAACACAATAAATAGAATAAAGCCTGGAACTATTACTCACTCAAGAGCAAACGACTCTGAACTTCTCATACTTTTGTGTTGAAGTTCTCAGAATTCTAGGGACACTTCACAGAAGTGATACCTTAGCAGTAAAAAGGTTCAAAGTACTAGCATCTTGTAAAAAGAACAAGCATTCAGGGAGAGAGTGAAATCCCTAATTCAGGGTTAGTAAATACTTTTTTTACTGAAAAAAAAAAAAAAAAAAAAAGATTCACAGGTGTTTCAGATAGGCTGAGGCTTGGATCCTTCTACAACAATATCTTTATATCTTTACTGTGTGTTTTGAGCTTTTTTTTTCGCTATATTGGACTTCATGTCTTTCATCAGTAGATGATCTGTGCTTACTTTTCCCTTACCTTCCCACAGTCACTTTTTCAAATGCTCTACCCATAAGGAGAACTTCTTCCAATTGTCTCTCAGAAAAGACTTTATTTTGCTGCAGTACTTCCTTCCTGCTATTTTCAAAAATACTCACACTGTCGCATCCCTCCCCTACCTTCCTACCTCAAGATTCTCACTGAACTAATTGCTGTTTTTCCTTTCAATGTCACATGGCGCTCTCAGGTAATTTTTTTTTCCTTGCTCCTCATCTCTTGGTTTTCTGTGCTTGTGTGATCACAGAAAACCACATAACAATGTAACAACTAGTGATCTGTTATTCCCCTATAGATCAAATTTAGGTTTTTCTAAATCAGGATCCACATTTGTAACAACTTAGGATCCAGCGCTTTGATGTGTTCAACTGAAAGCTAATTCTCTCAAAAGGATTATTCTTTTACACATTCATTTAACTGTAGGCTGTAGATGCTTTTAACTGAGCTCTGAAATCTTGATGTAGTTCATGAAAAATAAGGGTCAATGCCTGTATAGAGGCACTTTGAGTGAGATGTTGTTGTCTGTCTTAGCATATGAAAAAAACCAAACAGATTTACACACAATTATCAGAAATGCATGGTTTGCAAAAATATTTTGAAAACTGTGGCAATATCAGATGTTAAATAGAAACTAATATTCAGTGTCCTGTAACAAACTAAGAAACTTAGGATTCTCTTTTTTTATTACTATTTTTTTTAAATCTCTGTTGGTGATTAGTTCTGATACACCACCTGATTGATATTTCCAGGGTGTGAAAACCTCCACCATGAGATTAGGCTGATATTGCATATTCAAACACACACAATGATATATTTGTCATTGCTATTGACCTTTATCTCTCCAGTTTCCTGACAACCTTCTACAGTTATTGACATTACAAATACCAGCGACAACGTGCAGGGCAAAGTATAACCTTTCATTTACCTTCATGTCCCTCAAATGACTCACGTAGGTAGTTTCAACAAAAGCTGCAAACAATGATACTGTTGATTTTTTTTTTCTTAACTTGCTAAAATGTTTTCCATTTTCCTCTTGTTCTCTGAAAATCATGCCAATAACTCACTACAAAGGAAACGATTTCAAATGAATACAGGTAATTAGAAGTGTCAAGAAATCAGCAGAGAGTAGGGTGTCTGCCATCATTTCTGTTTTTTTTATTCCCTTTCAAAAAGGTCTTTGTCATTTTTTAATAGAAGGTAATTAATGTAGACTACAGTAAGTGTACAGGATCCCAGTCACTTGTCTTTCTTTCCTTAGAAATGGGACCATAAAGATGTTTTGATTTCTAGAAACAATCTTCTGAGGTTATTTTAAAATTACTTTTAATTACAAGCATAGTCTTTTTAGTCTTTTAATTATTTTAAAAGCAGGAACAGGAAGAATTTGGAAAGGGCACATTTACAAGAGTGAAAAGAAAAAAAAAGTTTTGTTTTAGAAAGTGTGGAGCTAACTAGTTTGTTTCAAAAGTGACATGATGATTTCACATAACTGGTAGTATCCACTGAGGAGAACACTAAAACCAAATCCAAACATGGGAATCTAGCCACTAGGAGCAAAACAGTCAACTATCTGCATACAGAAAGGTGAAATGGCAATGTTTTTGTAATGAAAATGACAGATATTCAATTTGCATAGTGGTACATACTAGTAGTAACAAGAATAATTATTTTGCAATTTTGATAACCATACCCCTGACTGACAAACCCAAATCATCTTAGAGAGACCTGTACAAAATTTAAGATTTGAAAGAAAATTGTGCACTTTATGGAAAAATATTTATTCTGAAATCTAAAAAAAAAAGGGGGCTATGGTTTTTTTTTAAAAGATGTGTACAGTAAACCAGAAAGTTGAATCATTAAGTCATTAGTGCACTGAGATCAGTAACTTTCCTTCACAAGGATTCAATGCCTCCCAATGAAACAAAACCACCAACCCAAATAAAAACTATCTAACAGTACATCTAATCAACAGAGTAATCCTGGTATGCTACTAGTAGGAATAACTATGGATCTTCTTTGCAGTCATAAAATTACCCAGAACTTTTCTAATTATTATTCCAATATTTCCCCTATTTCCCTTCATGTTTCCTACAATATGTCTGCCCTCCCTGATCCTTGATGACATAGAGAAATAACCATGGAATTAAGAGATGAAAATGTTTCCTCTCTTTTCTGTTTCATTATGATGGACAACTACAAGGCCTCAAAATTATATTTTTATTGATACAATGAGGTATACCAACACAGAAACTTTATTTTAAACAAAAGATCAAGTTTAGTGAAGCACTGTGAAACACAGACACCAAAACTTTTTTGACAATGGAAAAAAGTCTCAAAAATATGTAAGACATAACAAAGCATAAAGCATGTAAGAAAGAATACCACAAATTTTAACTTTGCATTTCCATCTGTATGTTCAGTAATAGAAAAAAATTATAATAACATTTACCAACACTATTTATTTGTGTTACAATGAGGTCATCAGTTTGGATTTTAAGGCAACATAGACATTCAAAAGGAAGAAGCTGACAACCTTCTGATTTATGTAAATCAAGCCTAACACATTTCATAGTCTGCATGTCACTGCCAACAGGAATTAAAAAGTAGTAACAAACATAAACAGCTCTCTGCTTCATGGTTCAGAAAATAGTTGATAGATCTTAGGGCAGAAATTCCCAAAGTCTTCAGCTCACATCTTTTCTTCTGGATCTGCAAGCTGACACTTCCTACTGCACATGTAGATTCAGAGCTGCAGGTGCTCTCTCATTGGGAATTGCTTCTGCTATATGCTAAAAACAATGGAAAGACTTTCACAAATTCCAGTGGGCATTATACTATTTTCTACAGCAATGTAATCCCGAAAAGGTGCTACAAGAAATCATAAAGGTTCGTTGCCTACTCTGCAGCTCTGAAGAATGAGAGCTGGCGAACCACTGTTCTTCATCAAGCTTAATCTGTTTTTCTAACTCCCTTGAGCAAGAGTGGCAAAGGTTGGAAAGAGCAGACTCATATATGCATTTTAACATTAAGAGGGAGTTCAAACCTTTGATCTTGAGACAAATCTGGCAAAGCAGCAAGAGTACTATTTCAGATCAATGTGTTATAGAGCACTTGAGCATTACATTTACTGAAACAAAATGCTGCTAGAAGTTGAGGCAAAGCAGCTGTAAGCCTATAAAGGTTTTTGTTCTAGGAAGCTATGAAATTATGTAGAATAGTCAGAAAACACTTCTGAAAACTTGTAATTATTGTACTCCTGTTTTTTTCTCAAAATAGGCAAAAAATTGAAGTTAGTGTGTTACTGGGCTAAAATCAATAGCATGGTAAAATTATAATAGAAAATATAGTAAAAAACAACTCTCTAATGAGTGATACAACATAATTTCTTAAAAGAGCAACAAAGTGAGCAGGTAGCCTAGCAAGTTCTCTATTATAGTTCTAGCTTTGTGATGAGCCACTGGCATAAAGTAATCCTGACCATAGCTGTGTTAACTGAAGTCAATCAGTAATGGTCTGATGTATAAATTTAGAACACTCCTCTAACACTTATAAAACCAGGTGCAAGTTTGGGTCACTATTTTGCAGTATCCTAAATGTGTGACCTAACATTAAGTAATTGCTTACCCTCAGCAACTGTCTCAAGCTCCCTGTGCTTGAACTATCCTACTGTGTGTAAAACAGCAGCTCCCCAAATGTAGTATGTTAGTAGCAGTATTAAGACATTTCAAAGTTGCACATAGCTGGACACAAGAGCTGGAAGCTGCTGCTTCAAGGAATTGTAATCACTGCTGGCAATATAAAAGGTAACAGTGGTATCTAGCCAGAAATTCAGTTAGGTTTCTGACACCTCAAGTGAACATCTCACTACTGAATGCTGTAATCTGTCTCCTGTACTAATTAAAGTTGAATAGCTCAGAGAGGAGCAAAAAAGTTACTCTTCACTCATGTCACTTCTGGGAACTTCAGCTTCCCACACTTGGGAGATGGGTGACACAGATTCAAGATCCAGATTAAGACAGACAGTAGGAAAATACAAAACCCTGGCCAGCAGACAACTGATTATTTAAAGACCTTTGTAAGTTTGGTACAAAATTCTGCCCTGGGTCTAAAAAAAAAAAAATCTATCTGTCATATGTTAAATTACAGTGGATATGCTTCATAAAAAGTTTCTGCTGAGTCCCATTTCTATTCCAGTAGGTTTGCTTGTTCTATAAAAACACATACAGTCCAAGAGAAACAAAAAAAACCCACACAAAAAACCCCATGAAAGTCAAAACTAGCTCCATTCCTATCATTCTACTAATCTCTGAGTATAACAAAAAATGTAACTGGAGATGGGCTGAAATTCATACAGACACAATATGCTCAGCACCTTTTGACATTCACTTGTATTCTTGTCCATTCCTTACTTACAGCAGAAAATGCAAACATATTTTTAATTAAATCTGGAACTTTTTAACATAAGAAAATTCCACTTTAAAAATAAGTATATATGATGAGTCAAGTATTTCATAATTATGACAAAGTGTGTGAATTTTTGCTTTTTATTAGCTTGCTAAGCTAAGTATTTCAAACAAATGCCATATAAGTATTATAGAGAATATGTACAACTTCTTAATGTATAATCAAATATGTTGAATAATATATTAAGATTTATACTTCCAGTAGGTTTTCTTCCCCCTTAGCAGATTTAATGAATTACTAGCAAAGATACCAGCAATTGTATCTTGCCATCTACTAGTATAGTGAAAGAAGCATGAGAGAGTTGTGTGTCGAGCGTGCAACTTTTGTTTTGAATTACAGTACTGTACCAGATCAACAGAAAAGGAAAGGTCTGTATTTTATGATAAAAAGTAAACAGAGTGAGCATTTAACTATGATGATTTCCCCGCCAAGTTATTTTAAAGAGCCTCATTCACATGCAAAAATTAGTGAGTTTGGTAATGATAAATTTATTTCTTCCACCAAAAAAATGTGCTTTTCATGAAGTCTATATCAATATTTTGCAACCCAATCATATTAAAACAATATCAATGTTTTGAACCTACATGACACAAAAAAGTAGTTGGTCACAAAGATGTGAGTGTCCTTTGAACTGTTACACTGAGGCATCCCAGTGGGACTGTTACTTGTTGAAGGATCCATTGGTATTGGATGTTGCCTCAAAACTTTTCCCAATTTCCTTGCTACACAAGTACCGCTTTCGCTACACCACGGTTCAGCGCAGTAGTAAATACTGTCTGTTTCTTCCTGTGTGTATGTGTGCACATGCATGCAGACATCTAAATGTCATGTTGGTGGAACAAAAACTCCATATTAACTCTATATTAACAATAATAAGCAAATATAGTTTAGTATTATTTATTCCATTTGCCCTTCGTGCAAGGTGCAGGAGCGCTTGGAATATCAATATAGTTGAAAAACACCCTGCAACCTATTGCATTTCCATTCTTATCAAGCCAATGTTTTGAAGACAAGAGAAAGAAGTCATCCTTGCAGCGACCAGCAAGTTCGATAGATTCACCTGTTTTAGGTCAATGTGGAATGATTCAAGCACTTTTAACTATTCAGTGAGGACATCTCTTTTTTGATATTTACATTAAATTATGTTTGTATTCTTCAGTTTAATAACAAAAACAATATCTTAAAATAAGATGATTAATAACATCTGATAACAGATAGCATTTAATAATAAGACTAATACCTAATAATAGAATAAAATCTAAACCTAAGTTTAAATAATAAGAAATAACTAACACATAAGCTAATGTCTTAAAATGAATTTTGAAAAGGAATTAATGAAACAGTTCTAGCAATTTCACTTGTCGAGGTACTGAACTAATTCAAAGTGAAGACAAAACTATGTCAAAAGAATCTCTCCACTTAAATCAGCAACAAAACTGGCCCCTGCTACAATACTGTACTGCAATTGTACTGTACAATACTGATATCAATCATTATCTTATTAATTCCAAAAAATACAGGTACAACGTGTATCACCAAGAAATTTTAATTTTCCTAGATATTCTATTTATTTCAAATTTAGTAAGTTGCAACCACCCCTTGCTATAGCTTTCACATCTCCTTCCACTGAAGTGTAAATGTCTGGGAAGGCACACAAAATCCTTAACCACAGAAAACTAGAGATACGAATACCAAGTTTAGAATTAGCAGCAGAACAAGAATTAGAACAGTACTGGGACATCTGCATCAGTGTGGAATCTAGGAAGATCTTACCAGTGGTCTCAGCTTCTTCATGTGTAGTAAGGAATTATCTCTCCCATTTACCTCAAACTGTGATCGAATTAATCACATGATTAAGGGAGATCAGTGAATTGCTTTGTACATGTAAGTTCTAAGGATCTTTAAACTAGAAATTAGGAGGTTTGCTTTCTTTAAGGTTTGCATTCTTGCTTTTGTGAATTCACACCTAAAAAAATATTTTTAGGTTTTAGATTAGAATGAACTCAGGCCCAGACACTTCCATATACCATTTTAATATAACGTACCTAGAAATGCCCAAAATTAAACCCAACTTCTCAAGGGTATTTCAATTTGATTACTTTTTACTCAGGATCTATCCTTATAGTTTTGCCTAGAATAAAAAATGGACAGGCTTCTTTTCAGTTGGATAACTGAAATACAGTGAAAACAATCCAAACCAATAGAATTACCAAAGGAAAAAATTACTATTGTTAAGTAACAGCAAAGTGAACTCAAATTTCAGCTCTATTTTCACCTCATACCTAAATTCTAAACTTATCCACATCCAAATACAGCTTTCTTGGTTGTAAACAGAGAGGCCAGATATATTTGTTTCTTACATTTAATAGAACAAGAGACACTAAATACAGGCAGAACAAGAAAAGGGCCATGTAGAGAGGAGGAGGAAGTGTAAGATTTTAATTATGAACAAATACAACCAAAAACAATCTTGGGAAATTCCATTTTCTTCTAGAAGACTACAGCCTATAGCAGTCATGGTCTAATGGATCAGAAAGACGACGTTCTCCAAACATTATGTAAAAATAAATAAGCTAGTAATCTAAAGAGTAGGAAAGGAAAACTCTGCCTCCTACGGAATTCATTGGTTCAGGTAAGAAAGTTGTGGTTGCACTTTAACACTTGTGCAAAAAAGCCAATAAATAATATTCTCCACATTCTTTTGTAATTTTCAAATAAGAAATTCTGGATCACATAACTTCTCTGCCACTCAAAATGTATGCAACAGTGATATTTTTTGCATTAACATAATTGCTATGCAGTGTACTATATGTGACTCATTTTAATGCTATATCGATATGCTTGACCTCATAATAAATATTATGTTCCCCGGTCTTTAAATGTTGAACAATGGGGCCTGGGTCAATGACATATTAATAGGAGTCAACTACTTTCATGAATTGTTAATTAATTACTTTTGCTGTTTTGCACATTACACTGGTCATCAAAGAAATAACAATAGTGTTTTTTTCAGTCAGAGAGAATAACAACATGTAATTGCCAAAACAAAGAGGTAAACACATATTGTTTCAATTGCGTGGATGCCAGTAGGAGCCTTCTTAAGTATTTCTTAATATTTGGATTACATACTGCTCTGTTTTGAATTATCCCCCTGAAAGATATTTTGGCTAAGATACAATGCCAAGAATGTTCTGTAGTATGGTGAGACAGCTGTAGAGTGGACACAAAAATAAGCAAGTTGAGTTCAAGCTCTTCCACTTCAGGACTTGTCAATACAAGCAGAGCTCTCTACAGTAGCTAGTCCTCTATGCATATCTTCAAAACTTGCATTACTGAAAGAAAAAATTGCATTTACAAGTAAGCAGGCAAAAGTGTAGTAGCACTTGTTGACACTGAAGATTACTTGATAAGCATAACTATTTATCATACAAACAGAAAAAAATTATAGACTGTGCCCTGCACAAAAAAGGACCACATTCTCTACTTCACTGCAACCCATCTAAAGCGGCATAATTCTCTGGGTGAAGCTATGGTGGACTAAAATTCTACAGACTGAACACTGAGAAATATGGATCCAATTGCACTTCTAAAATGAAAAGGTTATGGAGGAAAACTACTTTAAATATTCAGGACTTCTTAATTTAGTCTTCTTAAAGAAGCAATACCAAGAATGTGTTGAAGGTAACTATTTTTGGAGCACCAAAATTAAAGTTACGCAGGTGACATTAAATATGCAGTGGTATATTTCATAGAACCACAGAATCAGAGAATCACTTAGGTTAAAAAAGACCTTTCAGAACATCGAGTCCAACCATTAACTTAATACTGCCAAATCCCACTAAACCATGTCCCTTAGTGCCACAACTACACATCTTTTAAATACCTCCACGGATGGTGATTCAACCAGTTTCCCTGGGCAGCCTGTTGCAATGCTTGATAACCCTTTCAATTAAGAACTTTTTCCTAATATCCAATCTAAACCTCCTCTGGCACAACTTTTGTCTTGTCCTATCACTTCTTACTTGAGAAAAGAGACCAACACCCACCTTGCTACAACCTCCTTTCAGGCAGTTGTAGAGAGCAATAAGGTCTACCCTCAGCCTCTTTTTCTCCAGACTAAACCACCCCAGTTCTCTCAGCTGCTCCTCATGAGACTTGTTCTCTAGACTCTTCACCAGCTTCGTTGCCCTTCTTTGGACATGCTCCAGCACCTCAATGTCCTTCTTGGATGGAGGGGCCCAAAACTGAACACAGGATTCAAGGTGTGGCCTCACCATTGCTGAGTACAGGGGCACAATCACTGCCCTAGTCCTGCTGGCCACACTGTTTCTGATACAAGCCAGGATGCTGTTGGCATTCTTGGCCACCTGGGCACACTGCTGGCTCATACTCAGCCAGTTGTCAACGAACACCCCCGGTCCTTTTCTGCTGGGCAGCTTTCCAGCCACTCTTCCCCAAGCCTGTAGCATTGCACAGGGTTGTTACGCAAGTGCAGGACCCAGCACTCAGCCTCGTTAAACCTCACATACTTGGCCTGGGGCCATTGACCCAGCCTGCCCAGATCCCTCTGCAGAGCCTTTCCACCCTCAAGCAGATCAACGCCCCCACCCACCTTGGTGTCATCTGCAAAATTACTGAGGGTACACTCAACCCCCTCATACAGATCAGTGATAAAGAAATTAAAGAGCACAGGCCCCAATACTGAGCCCTGGGGAACGCCACTTGTGACCAACTACCAGCTGGATTTGACTCCATTCACCACAACTCTTTGGGCCCAGCCATCCAGCCAGCTTCCATTTACTTTATTCTACTGTCCTAACATGTTTGGTTTTTTTTATTTATTAAAATCCATAGTAGAACACATGCTATATCTTAAGCAGTTTATATTTTCCCAAATTGCTACAAGCAGTTGTTTTTTTTTTTAATGCCATCGTAACCCTCTTCATCATTACTAATAGGCAGCAGGTAATACCTTTTTCCTCAAAGGAAGAATTATTAATATGTTTAATCCAAATTCAGTTACTTTTGCACTGTTTATTCACAGTTCAGGAGACAAGACAGCAAAACGTAACTATTCATCAGTGCTATAGTAAACTAATCATTATTTTACACGATTATTATCTTACAGTATTAAAAGTATGACTACAATATTGCTTTGTATGCAGTGATATAAACACAAGCATTTTATTATTATCAATCAGTTTAAGAGAACTCAAGGTTGCCCATGCAATTTGCATTCTAAATTCCTTCTTTTTACTATTTAACTATGCAACTTTAAAATGGATGAAATTAAGTACATATCTTTAGAAATACAAGAAACATAGCTCACAGAACCTGCAAAACAAGTAACTTCTTGGCTAAACAGCCTCAGAACACCCTATCTCATTCTTCCTCAGACTTGGTTAAGTGCAATCTTCCTGTGTTGAAAAATTTTAATTAAAAGATTCACTGACACTGTTGAAGCAGGAATCCCTTTCTGTTTCATTTGTCAGGACTGCAATTTCTCAAGGGTTTCTGAAGATCCCCAGTTTACTCATCATTCCATTTTACTACACAACTAAGTTAACATCATGGTAACATAGAATAACAACATGACCAGGGGTGTGTAAGCAACATATTTACCAGCATAACATCTTCCAGAGATATTACATGAATAAGTTCAGCACATATGTTTTTGGCAGAGTTTTTAGTCAAAACAGTCAGCAGAAAACATACAACGAAATATGTTTACAGGAGGATTTTGGTGTCAAGAAACGGGTCAAGATCAACTTTGGACAATGGTCCCTGTTCTCATAAACCGGACCATAACCTATATAGAAAGCTTAGCTTTCTATGGGAACTATATTGAAAACAATGTTAGGGCTTGGGAAAGAAACACTCATCTAACAAGAACCAAATTAATTTTGACTCATTCTTCTAATACTGCAAACAAATGGAATATATCTGTTCAGACTTTCAGCAAAACAGTTCACTTTGACAGACATTTCCAGCCAGCCGTAAGTTTAAGAACACTTAAACTAGCCGAAATCAGGGCATTTAAAAATTCTCGTGAAAATTAACTATAGTGGTCACTATTATTTTGTGATAATTTATTACTCTACTGAAATATAACAAGTATTTTTATAGTTGTTGAGTTATACTTCTGCTCAATCAGAGCATATGCATTCAATCAGTTTTAGAAAAAATTACTGACAAACGGAATGTAGAATGAAAACGCATATTCTAACTATGATTACTATAAGGTTTTTCAGAAACTAATTTGAAAGTAGCTTACTGTATCCTGATTTTTTTTTTTAAGCCAGGAAACAAGACACATCAGACAGAGTGAAGAAAAAAAATATACTCCACTAGCAACACACTATCCAATCACAGCACATCTGCCTTTCTTCTGTGATGACAAGGATGCACAGATGTTTTTTAATATCCATAAACCAATATGCTAACTATAAAAACAAAGGAACACATACAATATACTGCCAGTAATTCTATTAATCTAAGATAAAAACAAAGATAAAACCAGAATGAATCAGTTTCTCCAAACAAACTTCTTTCTACTTATAAATCAGAGTACTAAAGAGAAATAAATACATACGTATCCTAGTGATCTAACACCCATCCCAAGCTAGCCCCATCTTGTGTCACTGCCTAAGTCATGCAAATTACACCAGAACTGCCAGTTGACTAAGATTAATGACACTGCGCCAGCTTCTTTGTTTCTCTCTGTGGCCGTTTAGTGTGAAATACTATCCAAAAACATTATCTATCCTCTATTAATCCCACAAATTTGTTCACACCATGCACATTGTTTAGGGCAATTTACAACAGGAACATACTGAGCACAATTGCATTTAATTACTTGGGTTCTAATTACATTCATTAAAGGCTAATAAAATAAATGAAACAGCTTTAAAAGCTTCTGCAAAACACATGGGTCTTGTCTCCCTCATGAAGCATACTGCAGAGGTTTGATGTGAAACATAGATTTCAACATATATGTCTGCCTATTATGTATCTGCAATATGCACAAAGACATTGAATGCATATTTATTTATTTATTTTTTTTAATATATAAACCATATGCACATCAATTCTGAATGATCCTGAATACTGCTGATATTTACGTATATTACTAGTCACGAAGATCTCAGGCACCCCAAACTACTTTTTAATGTGGTATGTTGAGACAGAGGAATATCAGTTTTAAAATTCCAAGCCAGTGCTTTTAACTGTTTCCACCTGTACTACAGAGTTATTCCCTCATTTTCTCTCATCTTATATCTGCATTATAAAAGATATAAACTGACATCAGAAAAAGAGAGAGACAGCAAGAAAGAGAAGAA
>NW_010110451.1:0-17139 GCF_000699245.1 Pterocles gutturalis | reverse complement strand
TCTATATTTGGTATATATTCTTAAAGATATTTTGTTAAGGCTCATTTCTGACACTCATCTGAGGATCTTAATTTTTTCTCAGTAGCTATTTACATTTAAAAAAACATTCTGCACACTAGGCAATCTAAATAAATCCCCCATGGTGGTTAAAAATGCAGCTTGTTAATAACACAATTTCCTAATTCTTACGTTTCTATGCTATTTCCATTGTGCTTAGAATTTAGTTTATGGCAAAAGACAGAGCCTGGAACATGCTGTTGACAACTGTGCCAGAGAGAATTGAGCACTGGATATTTAGAAAAAGAGTGCTTATAGTGAGATCCTCTAGTTACAACTATTCTTTGTTCTTGGATTTGCAAGAAGATGATCTTAGTAATCAGTGAAAGAAACAAAGTTCTAGTTAATCATCCTACAAACCTTATACTATGTACAGGTGTCCTTAGCTGAAGATCCAGTTTTGCACACTTGGAAATTTAAAACTCTTACGTATTCTGCATCACAAATATAATGTTAATCAAACCTGTCTGCCAACAGTTTAAAAGTATATAAACTTACACAGAATTTTGTTTTATGAAGAAAGGCAAATCAAAAGAAAATCAGTGTTAAGGATTAACCTCCAAGTATTGTAGAATTTTAACAATGTTTTTAGGCATCATGAAACACTCAAAGATTTGATGCAGATTCTATGAAGTAAATCAGGTCCATCTAATGTATCTTCCTCTTATAATTTAATAAAAGTTCTCTGGATAGCAATTTGTTGATTTAAAAACACTTTAACAATTTCTGGGTTTGTAATCCATTACTGAAAAAATAATTATATTTTACCTTAAAATAAAATATGAAACAATTTTTCTCTTTGTAATATGTTTTACAAGAAGCATGCTGTGCTGGTACAGCACTTCAGGCAGTTTAACTGAGAGTAGTAAAATAACCTGGTTATGTGTACCATTTTAGAAAGTTCACCTTAAAATTATACAACTTTGCCACATAAACATCTCAAACTGTTTCTTATTATGAACGCAGGATCAATTTATTTTGCAAACTATTAAAAAAGCAGACATTACAAAAATCCTATGAATCCCTCATTCAGATGTATAAACCCCTCACTCGTGAATCAACATTTGCTTTGGAGAAGGGAGGAGGGGCACCCATCCTGCACAACAAAGCAGCAGCTCAATACAGATGCCATCTGGCTTCCTCCTGCAGTTCACTTCCCATAGCAAACAAGATCCATAGTTCAGGGAGTGTTGGGGAAGGGAGAGGGGCTGCAGTTTTAACCTTACAGCTTTATGATGGGGCATTTTTCCACTCTATAAAAACCCCTCTTAATATAGGAGAATGGAAGGCTCAGGAAATTGTCAGTAGGATAGAAAGCCTTTCACTTCTGTGTTTCTGGTTCAGATCCACATCAACTCAGTGGTAACCAAATATAACTACCACCTAAAGGACTTTTTAATGAAATGATAGCTGATCTCAGTGCAATACCTAGTGAGCAAGCATCCATGTCACTAAGAGCAACACCAAAGACAATAAACTCTTTCCTCCTCACTGTGCAGAAATTGCTCTCACCAGTGGCATCTTAGAACATTTCAAACATTAAAGCATAAACCAAACTATTTTAACTACAAGAGAAGAAGGAGTGCTACAAGCATGACACAGTCAGTGCAGGGTCTGACACATGATATGCTGTTTCTGCTTAAGTTCATAAAATCACAAATTTGTCAACTTTCAGGTTATGCTCTAATGTCTATTGACCTTAATTTCCTTGGGTAGTAGTGATGGAAATCTGAGTAGAAAAGAATCTAACAGTTTAGCTTTGCATTTATAACTGGAGCAGCTAAAGACTCACACAGACACAAATTCTATATGTTTCTTGTATGTTATTTAATAGTGTGCATTCACCATTTTGCTACCTTTACAAAACAGTAATAGACCCAAAGATTCAGACTCTGATGGTTCTGTCAAACAAAGATGACTACAACATAAATATATCCTGAAGTAATGATAAAGGTGCTGGTTTAAGCAGTAATACAAAACCTAGCAGTTCTCTTGTTCAAAACAGTAAGGATCCAAGTCCTTTCCCATTAAATTATCATTAATATCAATTGAAGCCCTAAAAGGTTTCATTTAAATCAATGGAGTTTTTCCGTTCCTTCAGTGGGATCTGACTTTGTACACATTAATGTTGAGGTATTCAACCCAATATACAGACTGTTCACAGCATGATGAAATGAAAGACAATTTATTTCCGTATCTAAAAAGCAGCATCCAGTTTATAGTCGAAGTAAAATAAACTTAAAAAATCAAACATGCATGTTGCTGGAAAGGTCAAATGCTCTTCTAATACTATACAAGAGAATGGATAATATCCATTAAGACCGATCAGTGAAAAACACCAACAAAATGAATAAATACAACCAAAAAGCTAATGACCTCAATCCCTAGCAGCCCCTTGACCCTTATTACTACAGCTGCTGGTGTAGGAAAGGATTAAAGGAGGCTAGAAATCATTGGGTTAACATACAAGGGCTCAGAAATTTGACCTTGGTTACTTACAACATATATCCCCTACTAAAAATGAGTATATGAGGAGAATTAGAAACAGAGCTAGCAAAGGTCAGCTTGAGTGCAGATAAACTAAGAAAAAGGAGGCTTGAAAGGCAAAAAGGTTTTATTTCTCCCACAGCACTTTGTTGTAACCAAGATGGTCTAAGGACAGAAGCAGGATTAGGGCAGCTGGCATTGTTGAACATGCTAGATAAACTTTTGGGCACAGAAACTCTTCATGTGTTAAATGGAAGCAGCAGCTTTCAAAGCTAAATAAAAGAACAACTATCCACCATTAGATATGTACCACGAGGTCCATATGTCATAAGATGTATGAATAACATCCCCATCACCATGACCAGAAAACTGGACTTCCTCACTAATTGCAATCATAAATTCAATAATCACAACTCTTTTGTCAAACTGCCTCTGAAATACTCTTATACTAAGATCCTTTCCTAGCTATTAAGGTTCAACATCAAAGATGGTGATCTACAAACTAAAATGCACAGAAAACCACAAACAACAATCTCAACTCCATAAACTTGCAACCAACTGAAACACACCTACACTGATCAAGCATCCTCAGATACCATCCCATTCACTCTGAAGAAAAATCTCATGAATCATCAACTGTTCAAAGAAGACTTTTAGTCAAAAAGTACAGTTCTATAAAAAGATCATGTCTATTTGAAAGAGATACCTGAGCATCACAGAGGGAACTACAGCTGTCAGACAACACTGTACCTGGTACTTGAAGAGAAAAATCATTAACCAATTACAAGCAATTCCAGAAGATGCCACTTTCAAGATATCTTCCAAGAACCACCTTGGCCTTCTAACAGCCTCAGAAAACTCACCATCAGAAACATCCTAGGTACAACACAAAGATACTAAAAGGATGAAGACCATATTTGAGCAAGAAACATAAAGTCTGACAACATATCTCTATTATTACTGTAGTAAATAATCTCCCAACAAAACCACCACTATCTTTTGATTCTACAACAGCACTTTCAGGAATATAATACAGTTTATCCCAGCAACTTGCCATCACAACAGCTATGACGTATGTAAAACTAAGCAAAAACTACACATTGGAGTGAACTGACACAGTCTATAAAAGGTAAAAAGCACCCATCTGTGAACACCTCTCACTAGTCATTGTGTTTCTGATCTCTCATTTCTTCCTCTCTGATTGTTCATACACTATGCCCCTTTGCTCAGGTAAAACCTACAAACATCTCTGAAATTTTGTTAAGCAAAACTCATAACTCTACTGGATGCCAAAAATCATGGCTGAAAGAGAGTAGTTTCATAGCACATTTCAATCTCCCTTCCTTCTCTCTGAGGCTGATTCACATGCAACAATGTATTTTTTCCATAGAGGTAAGGATCTTTGTCCTTCTCCCCTGTTCCCACCCCAGCCCCATATCATCCTGTCTCTTCCACTAGTACCACTGATTCTCTTTTTAAGACAGTTTAATTGATGCATGTCTCCTATTTCTGAGCAACTGTTCTCAACTTTTATTTTGCTGGTGTTTCTATTTCACACACAGAAGAGAGGCTTGTGTGCCTGCAAGCCTCTCTTTTCCAAATATTCCAACTGGTCTAATAAAAGATAATACTTCTAGATACAGACCTCTTGCGTGTATTTCTTTAAAGTCAAGTCTGTTGACAACCAAACTAAAAATGTAAGACGATTAAGAGGCAAATTATGGCACAATAAAACTTTAGGTTCATTCTACTTTCATAAATTTGAAACTTAAGGAGCAATTTTCTATATTTTAAAAGTTTTTTAATCATAACCAGTAAGCTTTTAAATGGTATTCCTGTAGCTCTGAATCTGAATAATTACAAATATTTAATTAACTTTTATTTTGAAAAAAAAAAAAAAGTAGTTTTTGCCAAACATATATTCACTGAACACGAATGAAGAAAAAACGACCCTCTGAAGAGAAGTTCAGGATTCATGAGTTCAGGATTCATGCAAAACAGAGAACTCTGGATTGAGACAAGGATGGGAAGAAAACTCAAGCTCTAATTTCTGTTTTTTTTCACAAGTTTCTTGCATAAAGCAAGGCAAATACTAGAAAATAAGTACATTTTGACCTATCAGTGGACACAAGCACTTACAATAAAATGAGGAAGGGATAAGACCAGTTAGCTCATCAAACAACACGGATTAGATTTCATTGAGGGCCAGTGAAGAGGCATGCAGCAAGAAAAGAATGTAACAGCTTTGAGTAACAGCTCTCTATGCTTTACCTGGGAAAACATTTAGATTGTACATAATTGTTTGTGGTATTTATGAAAGACTGTTCAGTGGCATTTATCTACTGACAGAGGGAGAAAAAGACTGAAACAAAAGAATGCACATCTAACAATTAAGAAGCCAAGGTGTGTCCCACTAACCCAGAGTTGAAAGAATCTAGTCTCAAAGTAACTTAGGTAACCACATCATATAAATCCTTCCATAAATTTATGAAACTTTGCAGGGGAAACTATCTAGGTTCTTTGTCTCTGTTGCACCTATTCACAAGGCAGCTCCAATATCCCATTCATTCTATGCGTAGAAACATAATATTTCCATTCATATTTAATAACGATCCAGTTTATGATCATTTGTTCTTTTGACAACTGCCATTTACTTTATACAGGTCTTTTCCCTACCTTGTGGTTTATTGCTCATTCACGTTTTAGGTCACTACAATAGGTAACTATTGTACCACCTCCAAGTGACTAACTCACATTTATGTCTATGCAGATGGGTACACAAATCACACATCCACATTCCAAGGTAGTCAGAGGAAGCCACATATCCAAGCTTGCTGGATAAGCCCTGCAAAGCAAAAGAGAACAATGATTAAATACTAACAGAGCAATCTGGTTTCCGGACCTGAGCTGGACTCACATTGACCATCTCAAAGCACAGAACGAGCAGCTCACATCCATTTGTATCACTCTGTATAGGTGTACACTTCAGATACGTCTATGTGTTGTAAATGAGTGTAGAGGAGAAATATTCAAGTGTATTCTGAACATTTGGTTTTTGAGTCCTGGAAATCACTTCTTCCACGTACGGCAGCCAGTTATATTGAAACGTACAGAGTGCAGGTACAGAACCAGTTATACCCATTCTACTATCTAATGTATGACTACTAACTCCATGTCATGCAGCAGACCTGGTCTATAAGCTGTCCAACATAAAGTTCAATTCAGCTTATTACATAGAAATTTTCCTAAAATTGTATTTATTTTTTTTCTGAAATTTACTTAATTAGTTTTAAAATTCCTACTGATGCAAATTCTGAATCTTACTTAGATGTGGTAAATCAAAGATGCATAAGAAATTATCAGTTCTGATATTTAGAAATCAGGTGGTACACCAAACATAAACACTGGCAGAAAAATATAATGCTTAAAAACAGCTTAAAGGTAAGGGCTGTCATGTATAGACAGTATGCAATACTTTACAAGAAAGTCAAGGATTCTATCCACCGACAGTATGTACATCTTTCTCTGACATCTCTAGTAACATGATAAAAAGGACAAAAAGACCAGTTCTGGGAGTCATCATTTGCAACAATATGATAACCGCATACAGCACTACTCACAACCCAGATCAAAACTTGAGCTGTTTACAGGTTGGAAAAGACTTAATGTGTCAGTGGGCACTACTGAGAACTGCCTGACTCCCTCTTGTTCATTCCCTCCCATCATGTATTTATACACATTGGTAAGATCCTCCCTGAGCTGTCTCTTCTCTAGGCTGAAGAGTCCCAGGTCTCTCAGCCTCTTCTCACGTGCAGATACTCCAGTCCCTTAATCATCTTTGCAGCCCTGATCTGGACTTGCTCCAGTAAGTCCATATGATTTTGTACTGGGGAGCCCAGAACTACAAACAGTGCTCCAGATGCAGTCTCACCAGTGCTGATTAGAGAGGAAAACTCCCCTCTCTCAAAGTGCTAACAACGCTCCTCCTAAAGCAGCCCAAGACACTATTGGCCATTTTTGCCATGAGGGTGCATTGCTGGCTCATAGTCAGCTTGTTGCCCACCAGGACCCCAACATCACTCTCAGCAAAGGTGCTTGCAAGTCTGCTGGACCCCAGTGTGCACTGGTGCCTGAGGTGGTTCTTCCTCACAAGATGTAGGACTTTGCATTTCCCCTTATGGAACTTCATGAGAAACTCCATTACTTCAAATTACACTTAGGAATTCAGAGATAGCATAGGAATGATCAGCTGGACCACAAGATTCCAACCTCTACAAAACTTCAAGAAATTTTAAATAAGCTAATTTGTTTCCAGATGGATTAACTTCAAAATTATATAGCAAAACAGCTTAAACATTCTTTCTTAGCACATGAATTAATGCTACAGTCATCTAAAAGACAGCTAAGTACAAGTAAATCTTCATAGTAAAATTCACCACAATATGTTTGTAACGGCTAATCTCCATGGATCAACTCCCTTTTTTCACTGCTTGTACTGGTCACTAAGTGGAGACATCAGGGCAAGCAGAAACAAGAAAAGACAAGACACAGGGGACCTCATGACAATTAACAGTCCTCCATCTCCTGTGATACACGTAGCAACGTAAAACAATTATCACTTTTATCTTGTAAGGTACCCTTACTAAACAAGCCTAGAAAAAATGGAACAGATCACTCTACCACTTCTGTCCCCTTTAGCTGCCTCATCTAGCTTCACAGACACCAGATGTTGGTGGATACTTGTCTTGGGTTCTTACTGATATTCTTCTGACAGGCTTAATTTTTAATTTTATACTCTTTCTCTTGTTTAATTAACTTCCTCCTTTTACTGAAGAGCATTTGGAAGTTACACAGGACAATACTGTGAGGACACAATTAGAGAGAGACCTAAAAGCAATGTTCTAAGCAGTGTTGTGGTGAAATCATGAGAGGAAGTACTTATTAATATTTAAATGTTCAAATATTTTTCCAATTTTTCAAAAAAGATTTAAAATAATGTAAATGGGAAACAATAACTAGACATGTAACACAGATGAAATTTTAGTTGCTTAATGATATTACAGCTTTTTGTTGATACTTTGTTGACACTGGTGCCCTTTTCACAGAAAATCCAGAGAGCTTTGTAACATCTATCTACATGTAAATGACAATTTCATGCTATATTATTTATGGTTTTATTCCTAAAACCTCATGGAATAAATCTTTCATGAATATAGTATTTAATACATGTTTCCAACTTGTACTATTTTCTACTGTACTCACTCTGCTCTCTGGGAACATGCACAACTCTTGTACACAGAAGAAATGCCTAAAGAAGGCCTTTGAAGAACATCAACAACACATTTAATGTTTAGAACCTTAGTGAACTTCATCTGTTTAACTTCTCAAAGAACAGTTTAAGAGGTGACCCAAGCAGCAACACTGGCTTTAAATTGACATATCTAGCATACAACCTACTAAAATAAGGAAATCAATCTATAGCAAAACTAAGTGATAAAAATAAAGCTAAACAAGTTAAAAACAGGCTACTTACAATCGACAGCAAAAGTAATTAACCACAAAGAATTTAGGAAGAGTCTGTATTTCTGGATGATTTTAAACCAAGATTTAGAGATCTTTTTGGTTACCATTTTGTTTTAAAAAGTTGTCCTCTAATTCAATTACCTGTACTGAATTATAAGCAGCAATTAATTAATGAAATGCTTATAACACATGTTATGCAGGAAATCAGGCTAAATAACCATAGTGGCTTTCCTTCTGGCCTCGAATCAGAAAGAACATACAAATGTATTAGCAAATTAGATTATATTTTAAACTCAATTTGAATGCGACTGCTTAAACAGAAAAGCAACAGCTAGGCTTTAAACATCTAACACAAGTACTATCAAACTTATCATTTACAATATTAGAACACAAAATATGGAAACAGTAAACTCATTTTGAAAACCAATTTTTTCCTAAATGGCATAATCTAGCAAACTATTTTATTGCTTTGATCAGTCTCATCAACTTGCTGTGAAAGACACTAAGTATACTAAAGCCATACAACATGGCAGTAGTCTACATTTTACCTACCCTTAGGGACTACTTAACCTCTTGTTTTACTTTTTCCAGACCAAAGCAATGGTAAGGATAACCAAGAGATGATATATAAGTCATAACTATGTAAAGGTCATGCAAGGTTTAAGCATGTTGGGTTCTACTCATAAATATTGACTAATGGGAGTGTATATTTCATCTTTAAACCCTGAGATTGGCACCTCAGTAGGTGCAAATTATTCTGACTGAACATGTAAAATACATGGTTCCCGAGTTGAGTTTATCCAGATATGTACCTGAATGGCAATGTCAAATATTAAGTGGTAATAACTCCTCTCTTACCATTCCTTACATTATAAAGGCAGCAGACTACATCAGTATGAGTTGTTCAATGTGCCTGATTCTGAACTTGCTTACATCACTTTGACTCCAGTTAAACAATTCTGTATTCACACTGGAGTGCTTTACAACCTGGTCCTATATATCTCTTATTACTAACCAAGTGGCACCTTCATTTAGTCTATAGGGCAGAAAGAGCAAACTAGTTTTATTACGAGGGAATAGGTGACCTAGTTCAGGATTGCCTAAGTTCAGGCAACCTACGCTGCCCCTTTGGAGATCTTTGAAGCAACTGGTTTTAGTGTTATTGTACATATTTGCATAATACAAATATACTGAAAACCTTTCCTACCCCCCCCAACCCCCCGCCCACAAAAAAAGCACTATTAATCTAGGAAAATGTGTTTTTCTTTTTATAACTGAAATGAAAATGTATTTGATATGCAAAGAAGTAATTAACGGCTACTACTCTATGGAATTACATAGTTTTAGATTTTACTTCTTTAGCGACCCAAATAATGCATCTGTATCATCTTCTTTCTCGATTCTTGAACTGAAAAACACCAGATATGAACAAGTAGCCATGTGATTCCAGAGAGAATGTCATCCTATAAATCATCAATATTTTCCTTACCAAAAAAGAGGGAGGTGGGGGAGTCTAGACAACAATTTCATACATTTATGTGTTTTCCAGGCTGTTGAATTAGGCAGGGTTTTTTCCCCCCAAATTGGTATGGCTTGAGTCAGATTTAAAATCAGTTCCCAGAGGAGGCTGATAAATGGATTAAAGTGGAACATAAATTCCCTGTGTCACCCAGTCCCTTAAACCTTGATGTCAGTAACATGCCTAATCATTCCATTATTATAAATGTCAAATATGTTTTACATGTGTTAGAAAGAGTGAATGGGTATAAGAAGAAATGGAAGACTCAAGAAACTGTAATGCTACTATAAACTTCCAAGCAAAAAACATCTAAAATATTATAGTGTTCACCCATTAGTATTTCAGGTTCTTATTTTCTTACAGTTTGCACACTGAATCCCCTACTATGAGAGACAGACCAGTGTATCCATTGCTCTACACATGGTCTGCTTTCTCTTAATGGTGCTACTTCTATAGGGTAGCATAACAAACTGAAGAGTGTATAAAGGCAGAATACAAATTCGTAGTATGCATTTTTTCAGTAGTTAATTTGAGAAATTGTACACAGGAATCTTGCTTAGAAAATATAAGAATGTTTATTCTACTCAGCAAAATGAAATGCCTCAGTAGTGCTTGCACTGAATTTTAAGAAAGACGTTGCAAAGTATAGAGAGAAAAAAAAATGACAACCCTTTCAGAAAAATGACTTACAAGAAAGGAGTGAAAGAACTGGGCTTGCATACACTACCAAACAAAAATGGGAGAAGTGGATCAGCATCACAATAATCCTGAAACACCTTAAAAAAAGCCAGTGATTTATCATTCTCTCCTTTCTTTAAAGTATACAAAGCAAAGTAAGTGGTTTCATCTGCAATCTGTAGGCTTGGAATTAAACAGAAGAAACAAGCTTTCCAAGTTCAAGTGAAGTAAAATACTGGAACATGTTACTAATGGAGACTATGAAAACCTCATTATGGAAGTCTACAATAACAAATTAGAAATATTTCAGTATAAGACAGTGCAGTTGTATTTGAAACTATCAAATATCTGATCTGGTTGACTACATGATCTCTTGAGGTTATCTGCATTCTACAGCTCTACGACTCTGTGGTAACAGTCATTCAAAGAATATTACAGTTCTTTAATGGTGAAAATACTTCATGTGTAATGAAAGGCAAGAATCCCTGGGCAATAAAGCATTAAGAATACTTATTCTAGAAGAAAAACAGTGAAAGAAACCTCAGCTATTCAACATAACTCCCTAAGTACAAGGTGACTAGAAATTTCACTACTAGGGGAAATAAAAAATCACCCTTAATCTACTTCTATTTTTCTCCCCAGAGTTTATTTAATCTAAAATAATCCAAAGTTCCCTAAAATCTGCTTTATGCATAAAAGTTCCAAAGAACACATAATAAGGTCCTAGTTTCCACGTTGGCTAATCATACACAGCTCCCATTGAAGTCAAACAGCATTGGTGAGTCACCGCAACCTACATAAGCAAACCTTCGCTGTTTTATTTCCTTTGTGCAGGAGTAAAAGTGTGTGGACACAAAAAAGACCCAAACTACCACAACAGAACACAAGTTTACAAATTTAAGATTCTGTTGCCAGTTGTTAGGCACTGGATAAATGAAAAGGTCAGGGAGTTAATGGTTATCTGTTATCTCTTTCACAATTCATGCTTAGGCAGAATTTGTTCCTCTTTCAGAGATTTTCTTGGAAAGCAATAAAGCACAATACTGGAGCTAGTTTTAGCTTTGTAAAGTACTTACCTTTCTATTTGAAATACTTCTGGCTATAAGAAAAGAGGAACAGACAAGCTACTTAGCTCCTCTGAGGTACTGTATTTCCAACAAGTTAATAAAACTTAGGCAATTCAGCAGAGCCTTACTGTCTCACAATAAGGCTTGGGAAATACATTGCAAAGTTACAAAATTTTGCAAATTAGCAAAAAAAGTACTGAAAACAACACAAAAATACATAGTTGTATTTTAAGTGGGTTAATTTTGCTTTAATACACTTACACATTGCAACATTACTGTTACAATGCCAAACACCGAGAAACTTGGAAATTTTATCATCCATTTTGGTGTACAACCTTGATACAGTCCTTCTGTTTATCTGTGTTACAAAACAGGTCTTAATTTCTAATTTTTCCCTCCTTTGCCTTACTTGCATAGAAACAGTGCACCTCTTCAGTACTTCTTTTCAACCCTTAAATTCAAAATTTGGCCTCATTTATTCTTTACCATGTGCTGTCCATGTCATACATACTAAGAATAGTCTTACTAATTTCAGCATACATTCTCTAATGAAGCTCATTACCATAGTAGCTTATTGCATAAGCACTAGCATGAAGATCTATATTAGCAAATGTATTTCCAAAACATTTTCTCCTCTGTCATGTGTATTTTTCCATACTTTTGTCTATGTGTGTATATTTTTTTTTTCATTCATATATATGTGTATATATGAGAGAAACTAAGTTTGAAAGATTTAGGCCAAAACTGTTCACTGATTTGGGCTCTCCGGTGTGATACACCTATAACCTAATTTTGTGGAGTACAGTGTGCAGTACTCTGTATGTTCCAGGTACAACTCCCATTAAATTCAGTTCTGTTGCTAGTGCTTACCATTTAGTGCAATGATGCTCTCAAATGTAAACTCTTAGCAGAACATATGCAGGATAATCATATTGCTTAGTGGTTGGCACCTAATTTAGATGTCTAATTTGTGAGGTTAATCCCCCAAGGCTCTGCTACTGTCAACAGAAAGAGGTAGCCCTGCTGTCTCTGGCTGTGCATCCCTACTTCCTCCGTGTGCTGGCACTTACGCTTATAAGGCTGTTTGGTGAGTTGGATTCACAAGACGATTTAGGGTAGGGGTGGTTTGGTTTTTTTTTTGCATGTTAATTTTTCAGCTGGATCAGCTGATCTGCCTGACCATGTATGCACACAATCAGCAGCAGCAATAAAACAAGTGCACAGGTATTAATCTGAAACTAGTCAGATCTGAATGGGATGATCTCTTTAGCCATCAGCTTATGGCACCTATGTAATTACATTAGATGGCTGGCACAGAATAACGTGCACGTTATGTCAAAAAAAAAAAAAAAAAGAAGGCAACATGTAAAGAAAAATTCCATCAAATGACTTCTAAGGTTACACAAAAAGTCTGTAACAGAGGCAATGAGAGAATCTCTACTTCCTAGGCAGTAGTCAAATTATCTTTACTCTTAATTTTTTTTTTTTATAGTTCCTGCTTCACTCACTCAGTACATATTCCAAATTCTGCAACAAATGAAGCAGAGGTCCTACAGAAAACAATCTAATTCATCATGCAACTACAGGGTTTTCTCTGTACAGTGAATGAAGCTGAAATCCCTTGGGGAAAAAGCAGTATGCAGTAGTTAATGATATTTTAACATGTATAGACAAAGAGGGTAAATTAACTTTAAATAATTGACTTTGAAACCAGAAAGGTATTTTCATACAGGTTGCTCTATCTGACTACTGAGAGCTTAAAAAGGCAAATCCAGACTCCAGAAATTTCATCATGTGGAACTACAGTGGAGTCAAGTGGTAGAACACTTAGGGCATGTTGCCATCTCAGTCACAGAAATTGATTTTTAAATAAGTCATCATTTTCAAAAATCTTTTCCAGCTTATTACAGAAAATACATAAACATGCAGCTTAGAACCATAAAAATGGCCCAAGTCCATTAAAACTGATAGATTTTCAATTGACCAAAGAGCAGGACCCATGCATATAAAGCAGGGTTTTCAAAACACTGTACGAATGCAGACTTTTTTTTTTTTTAATTTACTTCAACAAGCAAATAAGTATTTTAAAGAAGGATATATTGGCTATACTAATAGTACAGAAAACTAGACTAATTCACCTCAATGACTTCTGTGATTATGAGGAACAAATCTGAAGACACAGAAAGAAAACAATGCCTGCCTGCTTTTTTTAAATTGGCATTCTGCTATGTATAATCATACTATTGCTGTCTTCACACTGTTGTGGTATCAAGCAATCCCATGAACACTTTTAGGGAAAACCCTGGAAACTTATGGTGACTTATCATCTTCTGAATTGGCAAAACAGTTAATGTTTAACAGTGATGTACAGACCAACCGTTCCTTTTTTTATTTGTTTAATACGTACTGAAGATATCCTGGTTTCACAATACAATCACTTTCAGAAAGTACATTAAAACTTATGGACATAAATGAGATCATAAATTGAGGGTTCTCCTTGTTTATGAGGTAACAACTGTATCCTGTGGAGGTGTTTATTAGACCTGTTACAGATACAGTTGCTACCAAGTTCAGTGGAAAGACGCTCAAGTTTTTCTTACAATACAAAAATGTCAAAGAAGAGCAGCTAAATTTCACAACAAAAAGCCACAAAAATATGACAAAAGACTGAAAAATACTTGAAGAAACATGCACCAAACTAAACAAAGTGGAAATATCACAAGCATTAGAAAATGGTAACAAGCACTTCAATCAGCTGCAAATGAGATTCTAGTCTTACTGTAGTTCCCAACATTAGCATCTACAATCAATAGATTCAAAAACATACATGCATTAATATATATAGGCATTACTTTTGTTACAGAAAAAAACATGGACCAGAGATAGTGCCTATGAAGAAATGGGGTGGTAAAGAGACAGCTGTAAGGTCATAAAAATCAAATCAAAATTTGCCCTTTGTGCATGAATTGATTCCCCAGAATATCATACTATAATTACCTATTCTTAAAACACAGTGGTTTTAAGTTCTGTGGAGAGTAATGAACGGTATTTTAACTCTGAACCTGGCTGTAAATCACACTGTGCAATTATCTTCTTAAGGTAATGGGAGACACCTACTAATATCACAGTTAAACTATCAACTAACACAAAATAAAAAACAGACTAAGGGTTCACTACCTCCTGACCCACACCAACTGTGGCCAGGACTACCTGCAAGGAATGACAGTCATTACCGGAAGTCCTCTGCAGGTGTTTCACTCTGTGTCCCGTCTTTATTTTCCCCCCATAGCTTAGATGCCCTCTTCCTCCCCCCCCCCCCCCATTTGTCATTCCCAATCACCCAATCATTTGTTTTTCCCATAGTTTCTCTCTCTTTGGTTCTCTATCCTTCTTGGAAGGAAGCTTAGTTTACATAATAGATGGACTGGAACCCAGCCCCAAGGCAAAAATCAAGAGGAGCTCCCAGGGGCAGATACCAAGGAAACAATCCAAGAACAGCAAGCACACAGCTACTTCTGGAGAACATTTCCCTGGCATGCAAGTATTTGCAGCCCTGAGACTCGCTGAACCAAAGGCAAATTTAAGTTTTTAACGTTTTTTTTATTTTGTATTTCATAGAGTTGCTTACTGAATTCATGCAAACTTCCACCATCTACAACTTCTTAAAATGTAGATGCCCACAGCTTAATTACATATGGTCTGATGTTTTATATAGTAAAACTGCAATGGCAGTTTGCTGGGGAAAAGTATGAACTCTACTAGGAACATCTCTTTTTTTTCTCATTGGATTTTTGAGCCTTTCATTGGAATAGTTCTGTATTAACTACTTTAGGCAAAGAATGACTTATACTTTGCCTACAGAACTGCTCATCTATGTTTTGCATTTCATCGTGCAAAATGCTTCTTTGCACTGAAAAGCAGCAGCTCAGATCTTTGAGGGCTGTTACCTCCTATGACAGCATGATACTAGCTTCTCTTACTTCCCGTGAATCTTCATGCTAGAAGGTTATTTACTTCTTTTTTTTTTCTTCCAAATAATTTTGAAACCTACCAAACCATGTTGCAGGAGGAGAATCTACAAAACATATCCAATATACAAATAATCAGATGTTTGTCGTTTGGTCCATAGACTGATAACTTCATACTGCTGTTCCTCTAACCTATTTAACTTCTGTGCATTGTAGACTGAAGTGTCATTTGATTTATTAAAAAAAAAATCAAGAACATGTACTAGCGAACAAGTGAAATTAATGAAATGAACAGAGATAGAAGTTACAGATAGTAACATTACTGTTTTTAAAAACACTTTCACTGGAAATTATCCCACAAAACCAGCAAGATGTTTGGGTTTTGTTTTGTTTTTTTTTTTTTTTTTAAAGAAGCACTATTAATTGTTTCTAAATGAGCAGTAGTAGGGCTAGTGAAGAACCTTTTTTTTTTTCTTAAATCTATTTCAGAAGTAATAATTCTTATCTTTTGATGGATAGGGGAAAATGACCCTTTCTATGGCCCAAGAAAATGATATCTTTATGGGCCTTTAAAGTGGATATTAGATTGAAAGAAACACGCCTTCCCTCCCAAACACACATATCTCCTGCTATTGAAGACACTAATTGATAGAGCTAAAGAAAATAAAGTATCTCTACATCACATAATACTCTGCTTTAAAAGAATGCTCTTTTTTCAATTGCACATATTAGTTTTTGGTCTCTGAGTAAGGAATGGAATCTGTAATTTGGCTTAAGGTCACTGTATTTTTTTTACTGTGGGGCAACTGATGAGTTTCAAACGTTTATATTTAGGCCTTAGCAGCAGAAGGGGTTGTTCCCAGGAAGGCTCCTGGTTCCAAACAAAACTTACTAAAATCCATGGAGGATCAAGTGACAGAAGGTCCATTGGACATTGTCAATCAATTAGAAACCAGTTTCACAAATATTCCTAAATGACTGACCCTACTGATTTACCCATGCTACTCTTTTTTCCTTGAAGTTCCAGACCTTGTATTCCTGTAAGAAACTTTGTAATGTTTCTGTCTAAGATGCAGAAAAACACTTAAAATGTGATCCTAAAGCTTTCAAGAGAGAAAGCAAATGATGGGAACCTAAAATCTATGAGAACAAAGAATTCATTTTTTAAGATTTAAAGCAAACTTCATGGATTAAGCACCTGAAACTTCAAGGTTAGGACTCCAGTAGCCTGTATATAGTTCATGAATGTGATTAAACTGAAATTAAAGGGAATATTTATATTTCTCAGTCAAATGCAAGGTTAATTCTCTTCATAATCTCTAGGTCTTACATGTTGTTTATAAAAGGGCATACCTACCTTCAAGTTATTCAGTAAAAGACATTAAAAATGCCCAGCACACAAACTAAGGCTTGCAACATACTTACTTATATTTAAATGATACTTAATAATATAACGTACTTAAGTTTGAGACCTAACACACCTTGAAGCAAATCCAAGCACTTGGTTTTCTTCTGCAGTTTATCGGGAGCCGTTTCTGTGCCCACAGGCAGGGCAGTAGCACTTGCGCCCCGTCAGCAGCCGCAGCCCCACTACCCCAGCATTTATTTTAAACCGGAAGAAACAGTCACTTTAAGGTGACTTTTGGAAAGGGCCTTGAAAACTACACTTTAAAGCCGCACCACAGCAGGGCCCCGCGCCCGGGCAGTCGCTTCCCCGCGCGCTCCTCCCCCGACCCGGGGCGCCCGTCCCGTCCCGCCCTTCACGGAGCGGCTCGTAGGGCCTCCGGCACCACCCCCGGGGGTGGCAAAAACAGTCAGCCTCTGTGCGAACCCTCAGGGT
>NW_010110450.1:516-1926 GCF_000699245.1 Pterocles gutturalis | reverse complement strand
GTCCCTGTTGTCCCCTGGTGGTGTCCCCATCCCTGCAGCAGGTCCCCAACTCTCCCTGGGTGGTGTCCCCATCCCTGTGGCACTGTCCCCATTGTCCCCTGATGGGATCCCTATTGTCCCCTGGTGGTGTCTCCATCCCTGTGGCACTGTCCCTGTGGCAAGTCCCCAAGTCCCTGGGTGATGTCCCCATTCCTGTGGCACTGTCCCTGAGGCAAGTCCCCAGCTCCCAGGGTGATGTCCCCGTGCCATGGCACTGTCTCTGCAGCAAGTCCCCAAGTCCCTGGGTGATGTCCCCATGCCCATGGCACTGCCAGTGTGTCAGGTCCCAGCTCCCATGGCCCTGTCCCCGTGCCACGATACTGTCCCTGTCCCCGTCCCCAGCTCAGCTGTCCCCATGTCCTCAGCAGGGTCCCTGTGTGGCAGCCTCAGCGGGAAGAGGAAGAAGAGGATGATGTACCTGACGACGAAGAACGCTGGTGAGCGTCCCCCCAGGGAAGGGGGACAGTCCCCAGGCTGTCCCCTGGCTCCCACCTCATGGGCCGGGGTGCCCTGGGGTCCCCATGCGGTGACAGCCGCGTCCCCCGCGCAGAGTTTGACCGGCACGAGCTGCTGATCTACGAGGAGGTGGCGCGTGTGCCCCCCTTCCGCCGGAAAACCCTGGTGCTGATCGGGGCGCAGGGCGTGGGGCGCCGCAGCCTCAAGAACAAGCTGCTCCTGTCCGACCAGGCGCACTACGGCACCACCGTCCCCTGTGAGTGACCCCTGTCCCCATGGCCCCGTGTCCCTGCCAGCATCCCTGGCCCCTCTGAGCATCCCTGACCCCATGAGCATCCCTGGCCCCTCTAAGCATCACAATCCCTCACCAGCACCCCTGTCCCCTGTCAGCTTCCCTGTCCCCCACTGGCATTCGTGTCCCCTGGCAGCATCCATGTCCCCATCAGCATCCCTGTCCCCTCCCCAGCATCCTTGTCCCCACGGGTGTCCCTGTCCCCTCTGAGCATCACTGCTCCGTGCCACCATCCCTGTCCGCTGCCACCATCCCTGTCACCACTAGCATCCCTGTCCCTTAACAGCATCCCTGTCCCCTCTGAGCATCCCTGACCCCATCAGCATCCCTGTTGCCCTGTCCCCCACCAGCATCCCTGTCCCCTTGAGCATCCGTGTCCCCTGCAGCATCCCTGTCCCCCTGGCCATCACCGCAGCCCTGTGCCCATCCCCACAGCCCGTGGGTGTCCCCAAGGCTGTATCCCCCATCCAGGTGGGTGACACTGAGCTGTGCCATCCCTGTGCTGGGTGGGTGACACTGATCTGTGCCATCCCAGGGTGGGTGGGTGACACTGAGCTGTGCCACCCCTGTGCTGGGTGGGTGACACTGATCTGTGCCATCCCAGGGTGGGTGGGTGACACTGA
>NW_010110450.1:0-307 GCF_000699245.1 Pterocles gutturalis | reverse complement strand
TGACAGTGAGCTGTGCCATCCCTGGAGGGGGGCGTGTGTGACACTGACCTGTGCCATCCTGGGACCAGTTGGGTGACACTGAGCTGTGCCATCCCTGGGGTGGGTGGGTGACACTTAGCTGTGCCATCCCTGGGGGGGGCGTGTGTGACACTGACCTGTGCCATCCTGGGGCCAGTTGGGTGACACTGAGCTGTGCCATCCCCGGGGGGCTGTGTGACACTGATCTGTGCCATCCCGGGGCGGGGGGGCCAGACACGTCGCGGAAGCCGAAGGAGAGCGAGCGGGACGGGCAGGGGTACCGGTTTGT
>NW_010110449.1:0-12572 GCF_000699245.1 Pterocles gutturalis | reverse complement strand
AGGAGCCCAGGCAGTGGATGGGGGTGGCAGGTTGGAGACCCCCAGAGCGGAGAGGCCCCCAACAGCGAGTGGGTCCACTCCAGGACCCGGGACAGGGGCTGCCTTGTGTCCCCAGACGAGCCACAGGCTGCACTGATCCCCCCGGCCGAGGGGAGCTGAGGATGAAGGGTCCGTCCTTCCTCATCCTCAGGAGGATGGGACTGGCGTGATGCCACAGGGACCCAGGGCCTTTCCTGTTTCCCTTGCGTTGGGACAGAGGAGTGACTTCCCTGGGGGTCATCAAACACGAAGTAGTGACCTCCTCCTGATGTCTTTCCCACAGCCACCCCTGTCCCAGACAAGGGCATCGGTGTCACTCCCTTGGGGAAAGGCTTACCCCATCCTGAGCTGGAAGATCCCTGTCTCTCTGACAGTCAGGGTGGGATAGCTGGTATTTCCCTGATGGTCAGGCTGGGAGATCCAGTATCTCCCTGATGGTCAGCAGTAGGCAGAATTTGCTGCCAGCTTTGTGCTGGCTCCTGATATCTCTGTAGCCTGTCAGAAAATGCATTTTCAAATCAAAAGAGCAATTGTGTTTGCAGAGATTAAGTGCTAAAGGTCCCTGAACCTGTGGAGTGGAGGAAAGGACAAGGGGAAAGCTTTCTGCTTTGTTAGATTAGATTTCAATTAGAGGCAGAGGCGTCCCATTAATCCCAGACACTGAGGCGCATATCCAAAATGTTAAGGATCATCCTGATGCTGGGTGATCCAACTCCAGCATTTCATAGGCAAATTTCAAGGCCTGGGCTGTACAAACCTGGGTGGATAAAGTGCCTGTTGTCTCAGCCCAGAGAGCAGCAGCCTGCCCCAACCTCTGGTTTGCTCTGGCAGATAATATTGTCCCCTTTTCTCAGGGAAAACTTATGCCTCTATTCGGCTCCACAGATGAAAATCCCTGTGGTTTTTCACTCCCTTCTGTGACATTCCATTCACCTTTGGATCAATTATAAAGGACAAATATTTTCTTCTTCTCCTTCCATGTGCTTTCCTCAGGGCTCCACTGGCAGTCTGCACCAGGGCCTGCCCATGTCCCGGTCACCCTCGCACCTCTGTCCTATGGCCCTGGACTGGGGAGGCATGGCAGGGTCTCCCATTCCTGCCCTTGGAGACCTCCCCAGGCTGCACTTTGCTCTAACTTTTCCCCCCTTTTTTTAAATAGATGCACTTTAAAAATCCACCTAGAAATTAGAGCTGTTTAATTATACTATCCAGGCTGCACTCACCTGCTGCTCTGGCAGTCACCTCTCCAGGAGGCAGGCAATGCCCCCATCAGCCACCCCGACAGCCCCAGGTCCCTTCTCTCTCTGTGTCGTTCTGCAGCCCTCCCCAGGAGCCTGCCACCCGAGCGCTCGCACCTGCAGCCATTCCAGCACGTTAGAGAAATACCCATCGCCCCACATCCGATGCCCATCTGTTAACGATCCTGCCAGCCAGCCCCAAGCTGTGCCCAGCAGTGGAGCAGCTCTTCCAGAGGGGCAAAAACCCTATTGCTGGCACATCTCTGACAGCAAAACAAGGGCGGCCGAGCTGCCGGCGTGGTGGCACCGTGCGTGGGAGGGGAGAAGGCACAAACCCTGTGTAAACGTCCTGTAGGGGGAACTTGGGGTTCATCTGCTTCCTCAAACCCATTCCAGGAATGGGCTTTGTGGGATCAGGAAGCAGAAATAAAGCAAACTCCCACAGAGACTGGAGGAAGTTTTTGTTTCGGTTCAAACCTGGAACATTGTGTAGGATCACTGCAGATAATTATTTCCCTCGATGCTTTGCTTTGTGGCAGTGATAATTGAGTAGTTATTAGCACAGCAATAACAATGGCATTAAATCACCCATCTGAAGCATCTCCTCCTGCCCAGTCCCTGAGCTAATCTGTGTGTCCACCGCAAGGCTGGGGCTGAGGGGTCTGCCTGTGCCCAACACACACACCTGAGTGAGATTTCCTCCACGGTATCAAAACGGCAAGGTTTGCTGTGACAACTGGTTAATGTTTCCCATTATAGACTCCTTCAGTAGCTATAATGTTCTGGATGTGACTGAAGCATGTATTTAAGATGACACCAACCAGCTTGACACTTATATAAAATATTTTCTTCCAGCTTGACTTAAATACAAATATTTTGATGGCCAAAGATATTGAACCTTTTAACTAACATTTCATGTTAGGTTCTTTTAACTTCTGTATTTCCTTCTCTGCTGGCATTGCCTCCATCTGCTATCCTCTGTGAATACCTGCCGCCACCCACTGCCTGAAACATCAGGAAGGAGAGATCTGAATTTTCCTGGGGGTTCCCAGACAGTGAAGGCCATGTCCCTGGGGCTCCTGTGGCAGGGCTGCTCCTGGGACAGGGTGGCTGTGCAGCCCTGGGGCTGGTTTAGCAGCACTGCACCCAGCCTGGGTGCTCGGGACCTTCAGCCCCAGCTTCAGTATCTCCTGGCACTCCTCATGCAGCTCATCCCTCTCCCTCGGCCTCGCTGGGTAGCTCGTTTAGTGCTACGGACAGAAATGACCTCTGAGGCTTCACATATTTAATAAATAAAGCTGTGAGAAAGCGGTCCTCTTACCCAAATCTGTGATAAACACATCTCCATTCCCTGGTGCGTCACAACCTACAAATATTAAACCCATAAAACTTCTGCTGGTAGAGCTGGGGCACAGAGCCTGCATCCGGATGGTGCCCGTCAACCTGGAGAAGCTGAATCATGAAGAGGCCACAGGTGGCTTTGTGGGGCAGGTTTACAGGATTTGGGATCCTTTTGGGGTCCTGGGGAACTGCCAAATTTTGAACTGTGAGTGACGGTGGGGAAGTGATTCCCACCCCTGCAGCTCAGCACCCGGCGGGCAGGAAGGTGCTCAGCAGCTCAGCAGAGCAGCCAGAGGGCTGACAAATGCCATTAGACACAGTGTATGAGTCAGTCTGTTAAAAGCAACAGTTATTGCTCCCTCAGAAAGACAAAGGAGGGAGAAGTGCTGTCAAAATTGCCTTCATGTGTTCCAGAGTCACAGCCCAGAAGCAAATCGCTTTGGGGCTTTATGGGTTAATGCCCTCAGAGTCAAACCCAAGCAAAGAGGCAGCTGTCAAGGAATTTAAAAGATGCTAAATAGACCTGGGCATATGCTACACGCACATAAAAATGAACTAGCTGGTGGTTTTCTAACGACTCCTGTGAGCTGGGAAGCATCCCTGGAGAGATGCAGCTCCTGGAGAGCCCCGCAGGGACCAGCTCACGGGGCTGGGCTGCATCACATCTGTGCCAGTGGTGTGGGAGGGAACAGTGTATGGTCCCTCTGGAAAAGCTTGTGGATGAGGAGAAGACTGATGGGATGGAAAGAGATTAAGAACAAGGCAGTGGTAAATTTTTCTGTGGATGAAAACCAATTCAGGCTTGAATACCACAAAGAGTATCTTTAGGTTCTTAGACCAGGACCAGGGCAGCAGCTCCCATGGGCACAGCGGCTGCCTGACAGACAGATGATAAAACCTGCCTGGTGGTGCCAGGTTTAAGGAGCTCCAACTACTTATTGCAGCACCAAGCTCGGGGCAAGACTGTCATGGGGAAACGCTGTTTCCCCAGCCGCAGATGAGGGCAGGGGTGGTTTGTTCTTTCCAGGCTCAGGGAGCACAGGCAGCTCTGGGGGTTGTCTCGGGCTCCTCTCTTCCCTGCCTGGCTGTCACGGAGTTGCCTCCTGGCTTTTGGGCAGCTTGCTTTCTGGTTTGTATAATCTCTTCTAGTTAAATCTATGATGTACCATGTCTTGTAAATGCCTTTGGGGCACAGAGGAACTCGGTGGGGTTTTTTTCAGCCTAATAAGCACAATTTGAGCTTTTAAAGAAAAAAAGTGAGGCCACTTGCACAAACTGGGTAAAAAAAAAAAAAGTCCCTTCTCCCCTCCCCTGCTTCCCTGCTGTGTTCAGAGCCTGAGCCCTCAAGGAAAAAGCCACTCACTGCGTAGAGATTAGCAAACAGATGAAAACAGATATCGCAAGCTCTGGTATAAAAACCTGCATTTCTGAAGCAGGGAGATGCTGTCGGAGTGAATTGTCCCACTGGTGGCACGAGCGATGGGGAGCAGACTTCAGGAGGCAACCTTCTGCCATCAGCACTGGGCTTTGCCTGCTGAAGAATGAAAAGGAAAGAATTTTTAATCCAATAATTAGTGATATTTGCTGATCTTTCCGCAGAAATATCACCACAGGGTCATTGCAAAACTAGATTCATCCCCTGGAGCCTGAGGGAAGGAGGCAGCCTGTGACCTCTCGGAGCAGTGACCGCACTGCCTTCTTTCGGCCAGCATTACGCAGTTAGCTTTTAACAAAAATATTGCAGAGATGGACCAATGCAGCAGTTTTTTGCTTTGGGTCACAGGGGTAAATTTTTAATAACAAATGAGGCTTTGTTATTATAAATTAGGCGGCTCTCATTTGGAGCTGTGAGTAGATCCATGTGATCCCCCGTGGCCGGTCCCCCACGGCCAGCAGCTGCCTTGTACAGCCAGGAGCATCCCAAATTAAGTTCTCATTTCTGAGTATACCCAATTTGTGAACTGTCCCTAGTAACATTTTAACAGGTGCATCCTTCAGACTCCATTCCAAGTAGCTGCTGGAAGGGCTGAGCTCTTAGATGTGCAGGCTGAATAGTAAAAAAAAAAAAAAAATCACTCTGCAGTAATATGCATCGGACTGATTTGATAAGTGCAATGAATCAAACTGCTGGGGATTTGTGCAGCTCTGCAGAGAATAACAGTGTGGGAAAGGATGCTTCGTGTGGCTCTCAGGGTGCCCCTTTCCCCTCACTTAAACTCCCCTTGCTGCAGGCGTTTGGCTTGAGTAAAGCCAAGCGAGGATGGGGCTCAGCGTGTCTTTACAAAGCCTGGTGAAAACCAACGGTGTCATCCTGCCTGCCAAGGGATCCCCTGCCCAGGGTCACCGGCAGCGCAGCCCCGAGCCAGCTGCAGGTGTCTGGAGGAGTTTCAGGACTGGGAGAAGGCACCCACAGCATCGAGTGGGTGTTCACAACCCCTGCTGCCACTGATAAGCTCTGTCGACTGCTCCTGTGTGCCCAGTCCACCGGGAATTCTGCCTGGTGAGCAAAAACCCAGTGGAGCGGGTGGAGGCGTTGGCTTTCGGGGCAGCGCGGTGAAAGCGAAGCCCCGAGAGCCCTGGTTTTTCCCAGGCCTCCCACTCAGCACAGAAACCCATGGCTGTAAGAGGAAACTGTGGTTTGGGCAACGAAATCTGAGCCTTTGACAAACCCAGCAAGGCTTGAAGCCTGGGTGTGAAAAACAGCAACAGCTTCCGATGTGCCTTGGGGCACCGGCTGCGTCACATCCAACCTGAATCACCCACCCCAGCGCTCATCCCGAGGACAACACGGGGGGCGGGACACACCTGGGGCAGGGACAGAAACAGGCAGTTCTGAAAAACAGTAATCAGGGCAGATGAGGGGCTGGAGAGGCATCCTGGGGGGATAACAGCAGTGGTAACGCCAAGGGGAGACAAAAGCACTGCAGGTAATATTATGAGAGAAGAAAACCCTGGCAGAATAATTAGGCTGCAATTACAGGTTATTTCAGATTCTGTGACATCTAAATGTCAACCCCGTGATGCTGTAACAACAAGCACTGGGTGCAGCACTGCACTGTACGCCTGATGAGCAGCAGGAGACATGCAGCTGCCCCAGCTTGGTGGCCAGCTCCGGGGGGTCACACTGTGCCTCGCAGGGCACACCAAGCAGCACGCCCTGAGCCATTCCCAGCAGAAGTGCACAGGCAACGACAGTACCTCCATCACAGGGGTAGCAAAATCTGTGGATCCATAGTCACCACCGGTGAAAATACCCAGGAACCCACTTGAGCTGGTGTCCATAAAGTTCTGCATCACTGACCTCCATCACTGCAGCCTCCCTAACTCTCTAGGGTATGAAAGTGCAGAAAAACATCTGGCTGAAGGTCACCTCTCTGGTCCTGCTGTCGCAGGTGCTCCCTCAAAACATGTGTCTCTAATCCACCTGCCTTCATGCCTGGGTGCTGCACAGATCGTGCCTTACCCACCGCTTCTGCCGATAGGATCAGTCCCAAAGCACGGCAGGTGAAATTGCAGCAGCTCTTGCTGCTAGGCAGCCTCCTCCACCCAATTAGTGGTTTCAAAGGGTTTTAGCTGACTGGGGGGGTTGATAATTTTTAAATTTTTCCTGCGGACACTTCTCATTGTAGTGGCCAGCCAGAGGAAAAAGCTCTCTCTGCTCTAAGAAGAAATTGATTTAATGCCAGAGAAATCTCCTTCCTCCCATCAGCCCAGTCAGGAGCACCATGCTTACCTCCCGCAGAGCCCAGGACCTCATGTGCAACATCAGCTGGTCCCAAGAGACCAGAACTCATGCTGGTTTTAGGCACCTTTTTTTATTTTTTTTTTTTTTTCCCCAGAAGGGCTAGATAGGACCGAAGTCTCCCTGCTCCCTGCACACCCACCTACTTGGGGTTGTGACCCTGGCGTTGCTGACACCCTGGCAGTGCAGAGGACGAAGCATCAAGCACACAGAGCAATTTTTTCTCTCCCCTGGTAAAAGGAAAAAGGTGACTTGTCTCAGCCCGGCCAAGCCCTCAGCTATGACTTGCTCCTTCCTGTAATCTGCAGAGTTCCCTCTTTGTTGTCTGAACAGCCATGGCGTATTTCCAACTAATGCAAGAGGAAGCTTTCAGCCTTTGAACTTGTCCAGTTCAGTTTCTCAACCTACTTCAGTGGAAAATTTCCTGTCCAAGCCATGCATCAGCCCCGACTGGTCATACCGCTGTGTTTTTGTCAAATCTCTTGGGAAATAAATTAACAGAATTGGCCTCTCTCCCTTCTCAGATATGAAAGCATCTCTACCAGCTATTTCCAGGTCAGGAGGAGGAATTACAGAAGGTTTGACTAGAATAACATATAAATAAGAACTGTGTGGAGACATCATACTTTTTTCCACTTACGTTTGCATGTTGAAAACATCTCTTCTGGTGATTTAATTTCCTCAGTTGCTCATCTGCAAAGAAACCCAGAACTGCTCCTGCCCCAGTCCTTGGGAAGGGCTGCGAAGTGATGGAGGCAAACCTCTGGCTAACTTGATTTCCCCAGTGTCTCCTCAACATGCCACAACTTCTCCTATCCCCTGCAAACCAGTTGCTGGCTGAAATCACACGTCTCAGGGCTTCTCGGGGTGCCTGAAGAGTGAGCTGGTGGTCAAATCTCCCATCACCTTTGGAAATCAGGGATGTGCAGAGTCCTGCAAATCAGGTGGCTGTGAAAGGTGCCCAGAGGATGGGCTTCTGTATCCATGGCTTTTGGCAGCCTTCTGGGATAACCAGGGTAGCTTCATCCTCATTTCCACTCCTTTTTGTGCAAGCTGAAGGCTTTTTACAACTAATTTGGAAATTCTGTGTTGCAAAACCTGAGGCATTGAGTTCAGAGTGAAACCCTGACACAATCTGCATTCAAAAGGCCAGGGAAACTCTCCCTGTGAATTGCAAATCTCTCTCCTTCTCTCTGCAGCTGTCTCTCATCTCCAACTCATTTTGATACATTTTGGTTCCTCCTTGGAAAAGATCTCGGTCTCTAAGAAAATGTGCTCAAAAGAGCAAGATCCAGCTGTGGTGCCAGGTCCCAGTTCACATCACGTCTCCTGGCAGTTGCTGCAAGATAATTCTCAGGTACCGTTCATTTCAGGAGTGATGGGATGCCTGGTCATCAGCTGCTGGTCCTGACAGTCCTGGGTCACATCTGCCAGCCCAGTGCAGGTGCCAGACACTGCAGAAGTGCAGCGGTCCCGGGGGTTTATGAATTTGTACTTTTAACCCCAATTTAGGAAACAGTCACTTTTCACTAGTACCAGGCATCGGTTCAGGATAACATGGTGCTGACATCTCTTTGCTGCTTCAAATCAGCCTCTGGCAACCTTTGCACTTAGATAGCGGTTTGTTTATCACTTCTTACCTCTAAAGATAATCTTGTCTCTTTTCCCTACCTCTTGTTTTGGCACCAGCATCTCACAGCCCAGCCAAGGCCCTGGAGTAGGCTGTCCTTGCAGGAAAAGCAGGGAAAATTCTGTCTGAAAGAGGCTTTCCCCCTCACCAAATGTCTTTGGGAAATTTCCTCATCTCTCCCACTCGTGTCTAAAAGGTAAATGCCCTGGGCTGGAGCTGCTCTGGCCATGCCTGCTGACACCTCCTTGGGTATGCTGCATGGCCCTGGAGTAGGCTGTCCTTGCAGGAAAAGCAGGGAAAATTCTGTCTGAAAGAGGCTTTCCCCCTCACCAAATGTCTTTGGGAAATTTCCTCATCTCTCCCACTCGTGTCTAAAAGGTAAATGCCCTGGGCTGGAGCTGCTCTGGCTGGGTGGCCATTCACTGTGCCATGCCTGCTGACACCTCCTTGGGTACGCTGCATGGCCCTGGGAGCAAAAGCACGCATCCAGGCAGAGCACACACAATGCTATAAAAAATGGCTTTTATTTATGTTCATTAATATTTCCTTTTCTAAAGTCTGGTGAATGTAATTGTTGCTTCTTCACTGCGATTACATTGCAAGTACTATAGACAGGATAAATGCAATAAAAATGGAATTTGCTTAAAACTCAGGAAATACTTCTGGAGAGAAGTTTTTGTTTGCTTGGTTGTCTGTTCTGGTAGATACAGATTTGTGGCTATGAATGAGATCTTTCCTCCAGCACTGTCTCAGCTGAACAATTTACACTTGCTCCTCAGTATATTAAGGCCATTCATTCTTGCCTGCCAGCCAGCCATAAGCAGCAGCTTAGCATAGATTTTATCTATGAAAAATCCACAAAAATACACCACAAAACCCCAAGGGAATCAAGGGCTTCAGGGCAGATCCTGTCCCATGTGTGAAGGTCTTTCTGTCCGCTGGGCTTATTGCACTGGTGGAGGAAAGAGCAATCCATGGGCCTTTCTCCCTTGTAATTAACACTTTTCTCTAGGTGATTAAGAAGTCTCAAACCTCAACAAATGCCAGGAAGAAAACAGATGAACAGCCCTGCCTGACCCATTCCGGCCGAACAGACCGCTCCGCCAGCAGCAGTGGTGGGAGCTCCGGGGAGAAATGGCCTCAGGGTGAGCTGGTGGGGGAAATTACTCCAGAGAGGGTCACCCCCATGCCAGGGACAAAATAAAGGACTTTGCTGCCAGCAACGAGCCCAACTCTAACTGGAGCTCAAGGGAGAATTGCCAGTTGCAGCTGCAAGTCCCCTCTCTCGCCCAGTCCTCCAGAACCCCCCTGGTTCCCGTGTCCTCGACAGGTTACTGCAGCATCCAGCTCCAGAACAGCGAGCAGCAGGGCAGGGGAACTGCAGGGACAGCAGGCTGCTCCTGTTCCCCCAGAATCAACATTTCCACTGGTGGCAGCTGAAGCAGATTTGAGTTGCAACAAGAAGCCATGACAGCAGAGTCAAGGCTGGCATCAGCAACGATGTGAGCTGGCATTGGCACTGATGAGCAGCAGAAGGGAAGTTTGGTACCCACCACCAAACGCTTCCCAGCCCCCAGAGCACCCCAGCCCTGCCTCTGCCTCATTGCACACAAACATCTGCCCCTGAACTTTCAACTTGATGAATTTCCAAACTGAGAAGCTAGATGTGATGAAATCCTTCCCTGCAGAAGGCAGATACAGACAGTAAACAAGCCCCTGTGCTGGTGTAGGAGCAGCATCGCGCAGCAGGATTGTCCCCGTGGAGGAGGTGGACACGCAGGACCTGCCCATGGGCTCTGGGCACAGCGTGCGGGCTGGAGGGTGGAAGCAAACCTCGCTGCCCGCTCCATCCTGCCTGCGAGACTGGAGGGTGCTGCTGAGGGAAAACAAAGGCAACGAGAGCCACGATGAGCAGAAGTGAGTCTGGGAGTATGGAGGGGCTCTGAGAGATGAAAATCCCTTAGCAAATAACGAGGCTTGTAAATTAGTCCTACTTAATAAAAATATGTGAATAAATTAACTTTGCTTGCTGGTTAATTCTGTTCATTATTTCTCGGTTGCACCATTAAGCAAACTCTGGCAAGGCAGCTTACCTCCCGAGCACATCATATGACTCCATAATGGGTAACATTTCCTGTTTTGTCATGCTTTTATCTTGCTGAGGAACAACACCTTGCAGGAGAGCAAAGCAATTTCCAGCAGCTCTGCCTCCCACCAGCCCCCCTGCCCAGGGAAAGCATTTGCCAATTTGGCAACAGGGATGACACAGCTGACGTGCTGCACGAGCCCTTCCTGCCAAAGCAGAGACCATCAGAGCATCCTCAGGGCTCCTTCCCATTTCTGCTCCTGTGCTCCTGACACCCTCCAGGGAGGTGAAGAAGCAAATCACGGCAGGGGTTACGCTCCTTCCAGCAGTGCTGGCACGTCCCCTCTGCCCACCCCACACGAGCTGCCCAGGTCTCACCTCTGCCACATGCTTCTTCAGGTTTAGCTCCATACCTGTGGTCTCCCCATGACTGTGGTCACTGGTTCCTCAGGCTGGAAACCAGTCAGAGCTCTTCTTCCCTGGGCCTCCCACTCAAGTGTCACGTTTGCCATGGTTCCCTGGGTTTAGCTTCTCCCATGAAAATCTGGGCTCTGGGTTAAGAGGCATAATGGCAGAGCCAGCTCTCAGCATCCCCTTTCTCTTCAAAACAGATTAATCACTGAGGTATGTATGATACATATCTACAGTTGATGACATCGACTCAAGCAACAGCACTCTTGTGTTAACACCTTTTCACGGCCACGGATTTCTCAGAGATATTCGAGTACATCAGCCTTCAGCACACACACGTTTTAACATCAGTACAACTTCACCTCTAGAATAACCACAATGGGTATCAAAGTGATTTTCCTTCCTACATTTAAAAAAACATCCTTCTGACACTAGTGAGATGACACCTCACAAAATTTATTCCCCTCCTAAGTAACAAATCTCAGCATTGCCATGACAAAAGCCAGTTTCTTGCCTACCGCCCAACCCTTACCTCCCCACCAACGCTTTGCAAGGTGTTCACCTTCTAAACCCAGATCCTTCCCTTGCTGATTTCTACACAGCTATCAGAGCTAAAAGCCCTGTGTGAGGCCATGGAGATGGACCTCCCCTGGAGCACAGTCCATTGCCTCCTATGGCAGATACCCAAACAAGGGCAGAACTGGCCCCCAGATGCCCCCAGGCAACAAGGGCTCTGCTGCCCATGAACCCACTGAAACTGTTGACACCCACCAAAGACCTTGATAAACTCCTGTCCTTAGTCTCTTCTGCAGAAGGGCAATGGGAGCAGATCTCTGCCTCGTGAAGGGTTTCAGAAGGCTGCGACTGGGGGCAGAGGCAGAGTGGCAGTACCTCGCAGTGATTATTATCCTTTCAAGCAGATGTAATTATGCTAATCAGGGCTTGTCTGATGCTGAATGTTACACTCTAGAAGTGCAAAGTTCCCAGGATTAGTCTTTGGTGGTTAAAATTTAGTGGGAGCTGAAGGAAACTCTGGAGAAGACAGGGAGAACTGCTCTGGACTGCAGTCAGTTTTTACTAATAAATATGATTTTTGAGGCTGAAAGGGGGTGTTTCAGGAGCTGCCTCACACGCTGCTCAGCTGCCCTGGCTGGGAGCTGGGCAGCACCTGTCTGAAGGATGCAATGGGACACTCAGGGTGGCACTTAGTCCACCTCTGTGGTCATCCACTCCGAACCCCCATTGGAACCTGGAGGGCCCATCTCTGAAACAAAGCTCATCCCCACACTTGTCCCCAGCACTTCACCATTTCAGCCTCCTCTCCCCATGCCCCATTCTCCTCTGAAGACCTCCCTCAGAAGGCAGGGAAACGAACCAGATGTTGCCTGGGGAAAGGTGGGGTTCCCCAAATGCTGATGGCCATTAAAAAAAAAAAAAATTTCTTAAAGATTAACGCACATCTATTGCCAAAAAGATAAGTCTTCCCAAGCAAAACCTTTTTTTAAAGGTGTGCTTGTTGGAAGGCAACATGCTGCTGGGATGGTTTGCTGGCTGAAGTGGCTCCTCTGTTCTCCTCCCAGCTATTTTAACCCCTGGATCCAGATAATTTTGGCTGCTCAGTGGGCACGTGGAAATCTTTCTGCTTTCTCCAAACAGAACAGCACCAGGCATTTTCTACAGAAGCCTCACAACAAAGCCCTCTAGTTGCTGTCGAGGCAGAAAGGTGTTTGGATTAATCATCAGAGCAGCAGGGAATTGAGAAACCTGGGGAGATGAATGCACCAGGGTTTTGTTAGATAGATGCTTAAAAAAATAATCCAGACCTACTTTGTTTCAAGCATCTCAGAATCTGGCTGCAGCTGCCACTTCACTTTGGTAATTTAATCTCATTGAGGTGCATTATGTCAAATAATTACCTTAATGAAGACTCTAATGGGAGAACGAAGGAAAATAATAGAGATGCTTTGAAGAAATGAAGCTGTGAAGTTGCTTTGTTTTTAACTTGGCAGTGGTTTATCTCCCCCTCCTCTGGCTCTTGCCCTTCCAGAGGTGTCTGATCTAGATTCGAGGGGGGAGGGGGCTGTA
>NW_010110448.1:8092-33900 GCF_000699245.1 Pterocles gutturalis | reverse complement strand
CAGGTTGCCCAGAGGAGCTGTGGCTGCCCCATCGTTGGAAGTATTCAAGGTCCCGGTCGGATGGGGCTTTGAGCAACCTGAGCTAGTGAAAGATGTCCCTGCCCATGGCAGAGGGGTTGGACTAGATGATCCGTAAAAGTGCCTTCCAACCCAAACCATTCTGTGATTCTGTGATTCTGTGTTTCTATGATTCTATGTTGCACAGACATCTCCAGCCTTAAGATTTTCAGATCTCATGTATGTTGTGCTACACCACAGCTAAATCTGTAGTACTAATAAGACAAGTCAAATGCTCTGGACATAATTTTCTGAGCTATGTACAACCTATATTTGGTGCTGCAGTGCCCAGCTCAGCATTTACGTCTGTTATCCCAGTGCCACCATGACAAAAATTTCCATAGGATCACAAATTTAGATATTAGCTGTCTGAACATCTTCAAATATGTAAGTGTCTAATGTTCAGCTCACTGGAATATGCCACATGTTTAAAAGTTTAAGATAAATAACATAGCATCCATAGATAAAATGTTAAGCATAGCTTTAAAAAGCAAAGCATATTTTTAGGTACTAGAAGATGTTTTCAGTGCAAAATTCTCATATCCATCGCTGAAAGCAAGAGCTTGGTCAGACACATAGGAAGAAATAACAATTTCTCAACAATGCTGCTATTGACTTGCTTCCTTAGGTTTCCCTAGGAAGATGAAGACAAACTTCTGCTGTATATATTCCAGCAAGATATGTGCCTATCTCCACCCCACCCCTGTACCTTTGCAGGGGGTTGATGCTATGTGCCCTGATTTACAGGACAAGGACTAGTGCTGCAAATATGCATGATCGTACGAAGGGTACCTCATCTCACAGCTTCATCTTGGAAACAGTTTAAGAAAAACATGAGATTGGTGGGCTAGAGCAAGGGCCAATGGAGGAAGGACTGATCTGTTTCGTCCTCTCAGTGGTGAATACAGGCTTCAGGCTGTACTTGCTGAGTGCCCTAAACTAGAAAGCAACCTGTTTATTTCACTGCTGAAGGCGAGAGAGAGAGTCAGTTCATTTAATGCCTGAAGGACTCCACTGTCCCAGCCCCTTATTCCAGAATTCATATCTCTGCCAGTGCCACTGGGTGAGAAAGGATGTTAAGCAGCAAAGGTTTGAGAGAAACACTTCTGACGGTGATATCTTCCTCTGCAACTGCTTAGTTTAGATCTAGGCCTTGAATGACCATAAGGCTTGGGAAACTTGCATCCAACTCTGTATCTCTTTCAGCAGGTTGTGAAGCTAGCATGACCTAACCACTTTACAGAGTCTTTGAACCATTTCTTACGGGTCCATAGTGTTTGGGGGCCTCCCGCCCCCTAAATCCAGTCAGTTCTGCTGGGTCATGGGGGATAGGTTTTGACAGGTAGGAGCATGAATCTTCACTTGCCCAGAATGAGACTTCTCCTTTACTCCTCTTGCAGTTCAGCAGTGCCTGTCCCCTGTCATTAATTTGTTGGGTTTTTTTCCTTCTATTTTTCTCCAAAGGAAGATAGGTTCTCTCTCATTTTCTAACTTCCTTTTTACATCTTCCTAGTAAAACATGCAAGATAGAATTCTAAAAAGTTTGTTCCAGTCAGTGGCTTGGGAAAGGAGATATGCATGAATGGCCTGGCAACTCTAGCAGTTATTATGAGATCATGTGTTGGTAAATATACATAGATAGTTAGACAGTTGTAAAGAGATACAGATAAACTTTTTGAGTATTAAGCAGGCTGACACTAAATGGATAATCAAAGAACTAGTGGACATATAGCTGCTAGTCAAGAGATGTGATTCCTCATCATCTTGCGTTTCCTTAAAACAATTTGCAAGTTGATTTATGGCTTGGAAGCTGAGAAGAAAGGCTATTCTTTTAATTTTTAGATTTTACTTCCCCTGCTTAGGATTGTTTTGGCCTACAATGATTATTTATGACAGCATAATGCTATAGCCCAGGTCTGAGAGAATGGTTTGGTTTATTTAGGCAAGAGGCCCAGATTTTTTAATTTCTACTTAAAGGTTAGTGTCATGTTCCAGAAAGCATACAGAGGAGAACACTTCATAAATCAATACTTGCATACATGAACGAATGACCTGAATGACAATTTTTAAAAAGCATCATGTAGTCTATGAACTCTCCTAAACCGGAAAACTTTTGTTTTTTCAGAAGTGAAGACTACAAATATCTCAGTGAAAGAGCAAAATGCTTGAATTTTCATATTGAATTGCTATTAGCATTCCATGTTCTATACAAGAGCCTAATGGCCTCTTGAACACTCTAGTAATTTGAGTCCATTAGTGTAATAGGCAGTAATTAAAAGCAGAAACAAGGAGATCATTAACCATTAAAGTTAAACACATCTGTTCCTACTCAATCATTAAAATTACAAATATTTAATTGCTGAGAAACATAGATGTTAGTATAGGAAGATTCAATATAAAATCAGCTCAGTATAATGTTCTGCCAAACTTATGTCTTGCTCAGAGGAGGAATTCTATACAGCTTCCATCTTAGATGCCAAGCAAAAGTCCTAGTACAGTTTCACCTAGTAGATACCACAAAGGAGCCACACAGGTCTACAGTGCTCCCATCATTGCTTCTGAGATGAAACCACAAATTCAAGAGAGTCTATTACACTATGTTTAAAAAGTAGGGAAAAACTGATGTCACATGTGCAGTCCTTGAAGTCACAAGCTGCTTGTCCACCACGTAAGACATGGATGTGCTTCTGGTGTGGGCGAGCCCATTCTGCTGTCCTAACCTCTGGGATCAACAGCTTCTAAACTGATCCTTGCAGCTTGGTAGAAACAGTACAGTCCAGCTTCTGTGAAGCTCCAAACTCTTCACAGGAATGAAGCAAGAAAAAATGCTCTTAGTTTGCTATTCTTTGAGGGCGGTGTACTCAGGGCTTTTCTTTTCACCTGGGGACTATATGTAAATTCGTAAGGTTGTAGAAAATAATAAATTAAGGTTTTTGTAGAAAAACTGAGTGTTTCTGCTTAGTCCCAAAACTATAATCAAAGTTACAAATGGGAAAAATAATAAAATGCTTTATCAGGTCCTCTCTAAAGCTTGTCCCTACTCCTTTTATCCAAGGTTTATTCCAGAATGTGTCACAACAACTTGTACTGAGAGTCTAAGCAACATCTCAGCATCACTTCACAGAGACAGCTCTTTTATGTTTCACTGTTTGTCAGTCATTAGCAACTCGGTCCTGTGTCTTAACTGCTCACTTTGCCCTTCAATCTACTCCCTGGGGTTACTTGTAACAGTTTCTTATCACTCTTCCTCCATCCAAGGTGGATTACTTTGTTCTCTCTTAAATTAACATATTTCCAGGCTCTGTTATCTAGGAGGAATCTGTATTTAGCAAGATAAATCCTTTATTAAATAATTACTAATCAACCAATACCTAGAGAAACTATTATTAAATACTAGCAACGGATATTCTATTTCCTTTCTCTGTGACCTCTGAAGCTGAACTCCATCCATCTCCCACTCCTTGGGAGTTTTAGTGAATTTAATCTTTTGTTGTAAATAGAAGAGAGCACCAGGCTGGGAGGGATGCATTAATTAAGAATACAAGATTTTAGAGGTTGTTAAAATCCCATGTAAACCAAATAGTTTGAGAAGTCCTTAATGTAATTTTAGTCCATGACCACATTAGCAAGACATCAGCCTTGAGATACAGGCTTAATAAAGTTTCTGGAGTCTGGAACTCTTGTATTTCATTCCATCACCTTTACGTGCCATCAGTTTTAGGGGACTCTTACAGAAGGGAAAAGTTGTATTCACTAAAATGAGTCTGAATAAGAGATCTATTTATTCTAATTTCAGTTCTGAAGTGCTTTTCCCATTGCATCAAGTGCTTTGCAAATATTAAAGGTTGCAATAGAAATGAAAATTATTTATTTTGCTTAGCTTAAAGTAGTCACTACTTGATTCCTAACATCTAACCAGCTGTACCTCTCAAGCCTGAGTGCATGAAACACAGCTCATCACTCAGCTGGGAAACAGGTTCAAAGCTGGAGGTCTTCTGCCATTGTCCTCCTGGGTGAACCACGTCATTCATAGTATAGGAATTAATCTATCCGCAGTGAAGAGAAATCTGCACCTCTAAAGTGACACCTTCCTCTTCATGCAGTAGGTATCTGAAAAAAGTGCTTGTTTCTCTCCACTGAATGTATAGGGAGCTCACAGTCACTCACTGAGGTGTAGGCATTTATGCATTAGATATCTAGAAGCTTCATTGCCAGGTAAGCGATCAGAGATTTCCATTTCGAGAGCAGGAGCTCTTCTTTGGAAAGAGGGAATTGCCTGGCATTGGTTTGCCTGTTGATTAAAGATGCTAAGAAAGGAACAACATCCACATTAAACAGCCTAGTCTTTCTGTTAGCTGATGGAACAAGAGATGAGGATCAGAAAATGTTATTAAAAGGGCAAAAGTACCTCCATTTTAGAAAACTTATTGCAACTGCAGCCACCTAAGAAGTTTGTTAGATAAACAGCGAGAACTTCAACTTTTACAAAGCTCACTATGACTTCAGGGAACAGCAGTCCCTTTTTTTGCTTTTCTCATCATTTTTCTGTCTATCCCTGGTCATCTTTGCTCCCTGATGCACTTCTCTACATGGAATCTCGTTCCTGGAACAAAAAGCCACCTAAATCTTATTAGATTGCATATCTAATAATTATGTAGTAATCCACAGAAATGTAGCAATGCATATCTAAGTAACTCAAGTAATTCAGACAAGTGTCCCACTACAATTTAAATTAAAACATACCTAAAATTGTTTTGGAGTGTTTTCTATCACTAGATAGATATGAACTGAATGAAATAACATAGGAAGACATAATAAATACAAATCGCCACTGTTTCTCTGTTATAGTTTTGCTCTTTTTAGCCTCAGGAAACTCTGTAGTGGTGTGCCATAGGCTGAAAGGACCACATCTGTATTCATGTCTATCATTTCTCTCTAAAGAATGTCGATAACTCAGAAAAAGGCAATCAACTGAAACCACAGATGAACCCCTTTTGGGAACTCGTTTACCTATTCCTTTTTTTTTCCCCCCTTTAAAATGTAAATCCACCAGACCCTTCCCAAAAATGAGGAAGGCACTTTTTATGATTTGTGATTTTAAAAGACCTGTCCCTTTATAAACAAAACTATACAGTGTTATGGAGGATGGGTCTCAAAAGGATCTTGTGGTGCAGTCCCAGTTATCCTGATATCTCTCAAAATGGCTTTTCTCAAGCTAGTCAAATGCTAACTTGAAAGAAATTATATAGTTGCTCCCCTACTGTTCTGCTTGAAGGTAATTATAGAATTTCACTGCACTGCTGATTAGAAAACCCTCTCATTTCCACATGGAGCATACTTATGACCAGTTCTTTTTTAGGCCAGTCCTGCTCTTTAACTTAAGGAACTCTTCTCCTTCTTTTCTATATATACTTCCTGATGTATTTTAGGACCATATTCCATTTTGCCAAGCTGCTTAATCCTTTCTCTCTCCTCACATCCTTAAGTTTTCCACTCCACCCTTTGTCACAGTGTACCTTTTCTGCACTTGTTCAAATGTGAATTCAGATTTCAGGGAAGGAGCTGAGAAGAATTTACCTTATATTCCAGATACAGTCTCACCAATGGCATTGAACCTTCCCTAGATTACTTTTATTTTCCAGATGTTGGTTTGCAATTACCCCACAGTCAAACAGCATACCAGGTCTTTAGCTTCCTCAGTCACTTCCAAATGATGACCGAATTGTTGATTTTCTTGTTATTAATCCTCAGAAACCTGTCCTTGAATTTCATTTTTCTGGGATCTCCCTTCTGTCATTCCTGCAATCATAGAGTTTACTCCTTTAGTTATTTGATACCTCAGTCTTCCTTTTGTGTTTATGATCTACAAATTTCACGTGCACACTTCTTGGGTTTAAGCCAAGATAATAATGAAAATATTTAAAAGATTTGTCCAGAGATTAATCCTTGAGAAAGACCAATAGTGACTTGCCTTCAATCTTTTCTGACACCATCATCTGCTGTCTCCCTTCAGTCAGGTTGTTACACTTTTATATTTCTCCTATTAATTCCTTCCTTCTCCAAATTTATAATTTCCCGGGTAGCAAAACAGTGGATATTTTACTACAATCTAGATATCAGAATATGAAAAATATTAAATTTCCCAGTGTTTCTTCTCTAGAAAAGTGATTTCCTTGTCAAAGAAAGTTTGTTGGTCTGCCCCCATCTATATTTGTTGGGTTAGTGCTTCCTTCTAGAGAGCTTGAATCAGGTGGTGTGATCAGGCTGGAAGAATTGTCTCTTAGGGCTGTTGGAAAAAATCTGTGAGTGTGGATGGATATGCACATACCATAATAATAAAGGGAATTGTACTTCTGTAGGTGTTTGTCAAGCTGAATTTTAGCTGAATACATTCAGTGTTGACTCTATTTAGCTATATTGTCAATCAAGCAGTATCCTGTCTGAAAATTTTAAAAGATGTTCTCTTGCTTACTGGAATTGACACAAGGAAATCAAGACCAACAATGGAAAATTAAAATGTCAGTCATATGTATGAATACTTAAGCAATCAAATTGGAAAGCTGTGGCATCTGTAAAAATTCAATTGCAGAAAAAAACATGCTTATTTTAGAATTTTAGTCCTTTTAAGTCATGTTGTACTTCATCCCTCCTCAGACAATGATTTGTTATCTTAGGAGACATCCTTCAGATAACAGTGCTCTTTTTCACTGCAGAAACAGCATCTTCCCAGACCATTTGTTCCAAATTTGGCTTTCATTTCTCTAACTCAAGGATAGAGACAGTGCCTCCTTGAAAATTGTTATTCTTTATCCATTTATCATCATGCAAATATTTTTCAGAATAAAAAAAAATTGATAATTTAAATACAGTCTGCTTGAATAGGACACTGTGTCTCTCTCCAAATGATCATTACATTGCAATAACATGGGCAATAAAACTGTAATTTCAAACCAATTCCTAAATATCAACTATCCTTTGGAAAAATAATGAGAAATGTAATTGTTCAAGGCCAACTTAGACAAAATTTAAGGCTGTAAGATCTGAATTTTATTAAACTCAGTTATTTAATATATTAAAATACATAAAAACAATTAGGCAGATGGCAAAGTAGCTGAGTTTTACTCAGAGGTTTGAAAGAAACTATTTTGCCTAGTTCTGAAACCACTCAAAGAATACAAAATTCAATAAAGGAACTTAATCTTTTACAACATTCATTTTAGATATCTTGCTCATTCACCTTTTGGTTCAGTTCTCTGTCTTCCTTCCATCCCTAGATTTCTCACCAGCACTCTAATACGCAAGAACAGAGGCCTCCCTGGTTTTACGATGCCAGCATGAATGAGATAATTCATGATATCACACAGTAATGTATGCCTGGAGCTGGAAACAGAGCCTCAGGAGTGTCACCGGGACATCTGTGATATAAATTTTCTTAAAGGCAGGTCATTTAATTGTCTACAAGACCAGCAAATGCTTTAACAGTGGGATATGCAAGCCTCAACTAAAACTCAGACCTACTTGGCGTGTGACCTTTGCCCTTTATATCAATTCAACTACAACTAATTCTTATTCTAATAGGAGTGTGCAAGTTTTGGTCTAATATATCTGTGCTAAGTCCTCCAGCTTCTAATGAACATGCTCAGCTACTTGAAATTCTGTGGCAATGAAGAGAGCACACCTTTTCCACTCAAGTACCCTTTTCCCTGTAACAAGATGTGAAAAAACCCTCTTGACCTATACAAAGAAAATTGGGCCAGAAAATGTTAAATAGAAACATATTGAAAGTTCATGAGGAGATAGGCATCCTTCAGTTGTTAGAAATTACTTCTTTGAAACTTCTATGAAGTTTATAATGTATGTGATGGATAAAAATAAGATAAATGATTGGCATATGCGTTTATTACTTTCTTTTTTCCTATTTCAGCCTCCTCCCTAAGCCCATGTGAATTTAGGAGCACGGCACTTTTCCTTGTACAAGTCATAAAAGAACACAGACATTATGTAAATAGTTTCAGTGGAGAAATGAAGTGGAAAAACCTCATTTTAAAATAGAAAGAATAAGTGGTATTACTTACCATTTGATGGGGCAGAAAACCACTGAGCTTTAGATGTCTGATCGTTTCCCTAAGCTTTTTGGTACAATAAGGAGCAATCAATTTTAGCCAGTCCCTTCCCAGACACAACATCCCACCTTAAAGAAAGGGAAAGCAGAGGGGAAAAGTTGGATCCAACGCCTGATCTCTGTAACACATGTAAAGCCAAAGAAAACAATCCAGTTCAGTGGAACTTTTCTAGCTTTACACCAGAGAAATTAGAATAGCCTAGCACAGCTTGGTCACTTGGAAGGGACTTGCATCATCTCGTCCAACTGTCTGACTACTCCAGGGCTGACCAAAACTTAAAGCATGTTTATTAAGGGCATTGTCCAAATGCCTCTTAAACACTGACAGGCTTGGGGCATCAACCACGTCTCTAGTAAGCCTGTTCCAGTGTTTGACCACCCTCTTGGTAAAGAAATGCTTCCTCATGTCCAGTCTAAACCTCCCCTGGAGCAGCTTTGAAACTTTCCCACATGTCCTGTCACTGGATACCAGGGAGAAGAGCTCAGCACCTCCCTCTCCACTTCCCCTCCTCAAGAAGCTGTAAGTAGGAACAGAGCCCCGATTTCAGTACTATTTTTTGTGTGCTAGCTGCTGAGTTCTTTATGAAGGTCTTGTGAGAATTTGCGCAGACTTAAAAGAATACTTTGTTTCAGATTAAGAATTTAAGACGTCTTTTGTTTTTCTCCCTCAGAATGTCAACATTTGTGGGAATTATCAATGAACTATGAAGAATTTGCAAACATTTAGACTGTCTCAAGATCTGGGAGGGCCCTTGTAAGCCACTTGGGGTGATTTTCATTGAATTTATTACTGACAGTAATTGTTGAAAAACACAGGTGTGAATGAACAGCTAGTACCTCATGACAGACTTGCTCTAACCCCACTGAAATTACAGGGAAGCTGAGGAAATTCAGCTAGGGTGCAAAGCTGGTTTGAGGTGCTGGCAGAGGCCTCAGTGGCCCCTTCTGACTTCAGTTCAAATAGGTTTCAACTGGCTACAGCTGGAGATTATGTGATTCTTCAACCTTGAAATCCGCCACCCTCTTCAATGACAACATAAGTGATATGAAAGAAAACTTTGACTTCTTTTCCATTTTTAGAAAGAGCCATAGGAAAGTGGCCTTAAGACAATCATATCTTACTCCAAGCTCACCAGCTTAACCACAATAAAAATAATACCAAGCTATCATTTAGGGGAACATAATCTCATGGGAAGTTATCTGAGAGTACCCCAAGGTGCAACTTAATGTATTTATGCATAGGAAAAGTTGGAACAGTTTAAAAAAACAAGGTGAATGATCAGAAACAAGAGAGGACCCTAACAGAAAAATAGTGAAGGGAGTACAACAGGGACTGCAGAACAGTTTGAACTTCAGGGACTGTTTCTGTCTCAGTTTCACTACTCCAGACATTTGAATAAGTATTATGAAATGTTATTACAAAAAACTCTAGAAAGGCTCCAAATATGTTGCAGTTACTTAGTGCCCTATGGAATGAAGCTAGTGATAACAAAGACAAGAATACTTATGTGGCGAATTGTCCCTTTTATACAACTTTGTTGTAGTACCGCTGACACTTAATTGCATTTTTATGCAATATTAGAGGAGAAAAAGGTATATTAAAAATGTAGTCTGAAAGATTTCTTCATGCAGAAGATAGTTCCATCAGTTTTAACATAATCTAGATCGCAGTTACTATGATTCAATAATTTAGTCTCTATTCATTTTACTCATTGTTCTGGGATTTTCTTATCCTTTTTCAATTAGTATTAAAGACACTCAGTGGGAAAATTCATTCCATGCAGGTAAAAACATTCTCATATAGCAGAGTGATTTTTTTAATTATGTTTCTACTTTTAAGGTGCGGTTATGTTACATGTTATTTTGTATGTACAAAGAAGTTTAAAAGCAAGTACTTATAATTATTCTGTAAACTAATGTTACAGTTACCTCGCTCAAAAAATCAGACATTACCAAAGCCGAGGAAAACTGGAGGGAGGAAAGGTGCAGAGAAAAAAGGATGGAAGGAAGGAAATAAAATAGAAGCAGAAGGCATTTCTGCCATCTTCACTTGCAATGAAGGATTGCTAACATAATTAAAAACCCAGTCTGAAATCCCTGTTATCTTGAATTAAGAAGTAAGGAAAATAAATAAGAAAAGTCACCTGAAGAGGTCTTGAAGAATATGTTACAGTACAGATCATTCCATATGATATATCTTTTCTCTGACAACTTCTCAAAAAGGACTTAAATTTGCTTATTTACTTTCAATATCTATTCTTTCACAAACAAACATAAAAATTTGTTCTTACATGGCTGATTTCTAGTGGCAGAACTAAGGACCAACATGACCAGTTGCTGTTAGGAAGAAAAAGAGCCTCTTTTGAATTTAAAATTTAAAAAATGAAAAGAACTTGGAAAATAGCATATAATAAAAATTAATGTCAGACAGACCTGCTCCACTAACCTTGCAGAGTCTCTTTAATTACACTGGAAAATTTTAATACGTTCCATTCACAGGAGAGGAAGGGAATTTGCGTATTAGTTCTCCTGACCTACATTTGCACTCAGTTTGCTTAGCAGAAAGGAGTCAGGGAGATGGGACTCATAATAAGGAAGGGTTATCAGGATACGAATTACTGAATAAAACACAAGATGTTCAGCTTCTCAAAAGTGATTGAGAACTTTTCTGAATTATCCAAGAAATAATCATAGTAATCATACCAGCACTTTTAACACACCCCAGAGATTTTAAACAGTCTGGTGGCTGAAAATAGGATTTAGCAACACAAAAAGGATGAAGGGGAAAGTTCATGTCTGTACTCTTTTTTTCTTGTTCATATGGCCCAATTATTTCAGCAGCATTATTTTGAGATGTTTTTTCCTTCTGTGCCTGCTAAAAAAGTCAGGGAAAGCACAATGTAAAAAGCAATTTATTTAGACATTATTTTTTCATCCCTGATCTTAAAGACCACAGCTAGTAGTCTTTAAGACCACTCATGTTGTGAACATTTTCTTCACACTAGTAATGGATTGTGCCCATGGGCACTCTGACTCATGCCAGCTTTGCATAACTTGTCCAACCACAGAAATGGCTTACCATTACCAGAAGGGGACATATGATGTGGCCCATGGAAAATCCTAGAATTTCTCAAACCTAATGCTATACTTAAAATGAATATAGTTAATATTTGCTTTAGTAACAGATCACTCTAGCATGGTGGACGTCAGAAATCTCCTTTTGTTCAAGTATGACAGAGCAAAAACTCACACGCCTTTATCACCCAAAGATCCTTTGCCTCTTAGAAGGAATAAAAATAGAACTTATGAAACACAACATAACTTGAATAATTATGCATCAGAGTTGCAACCTAGCAAGGAAAGAAAAGGATGTTCTTGATTTTAAGTCTCCTGGGACTTTTCATGGTGTCAAATCAACAAAACACTTTTAGTAATCCAGCACTAATATATATCTACATGGAAATTATGCTTACACAAATTAGATTTGACTGTGAAGATTCCTTCATACCACCTTGGAAGTGTAAAAGGTTTTAAAGATGGTTTAACTGTGTTGTACCTCCTTTTTAAAACCCCTTAATAATGCCAGTAATAGGTGAAATGGCTCAGTGCAAATGAGAGTTAAACCTTTCACTGGGAAGCTGCACTCTTTATTCAGTTCTCTGAGGAGCTGAGCACCTCTCGAAAGCAGTAGGAACTGAACATACCCAGCATTTTACAGGATCAGGTTTTACCTTGAGTGAAAACTAGTAGGCTTACACAAATTCTGCAGGCAATTCAGTAATGCCCAGAAATACTCAGGTATGAGAAGATTAAAATACTGAGAGCTATCTTCAAATTCTATTCCCTGGGGATGGTCTCTAATATATGTTAAATCCAATCAGTGTCTTTTAGCTTTCTTCCCTGTCACAGAGTTTTAGTTTGCTAATTAGAAACGTTCAGCTGCAATTCCTTTACATCACTTTCTCACAAGGTAGAATTCAGCACCCTCTGAGAATTTAAAAAGGTTACACCACCATTTGTCAAGGTCACAGCAAGAAAGGTTTTCCATTAATTTTAGATTGGCAAAGAAAAAGAAATATTGTAATTGCTGCATTTAAGGCATTCGCCGCACCAGTTGTCCTTCTACTTCACAGACAGACAAGGACTTTATTTAAAATGTATAAATTGCATGACTGTCATTAAAGCTATGATTCTGAAGAGTTCATTTGTTTTTTTTTTAATGGAAGTAATACAGAAACACAATCATTTTTCAGGACAGTGACCCAATCATTCAACATTTGGTTAATAAAAGTGTCTCTCTATAGATTTGACCACAGGTGGAACCTCCATTAAAACTAATGCTGGGAGGGCCCAGTTCTGCAAGGCACTGACTGGCCACCACGCCAACGTTGACCATCTGCCTCCTCGTTTGATAGAAAGACCTGGAAAATTCCCCAGAATGTTGTGCCTCTGTGGTAGGAAAAAAATAAAAAAACACAATCAAATGCTCTTCATTTGTGAAAACTGCACAGAGACACCTCCATGGCCTGTTGCTGGTTAATGCAGCAAAAATGTGACTCAGTTTCAACCAAGCCAGAGCCAGAACAATGAGTAGGCACCTGGGCCCACCCAAACATGGTTTCAGCATTCTCCAGTATTCTGTGAGCTTTCTTGAATGAATGTCCTTCTCATGACAAACGGCTACACTTTGTATGTTCGTTCTTTTTGACATTTATTGAAAATTAGAGGCATTGTTTTAGATGGATTTGGTTTATTCCTTTCCTTTCCGTAAAACTTGATCTATAAGAATACATCTCCTCTATTTCAAAGAAACACATTCACTACAAAGTATTAGAGCCTGGGTGGCCGGAGTCTGCATTTTGCAGCATCTTTTTTATGGTTTTGCATCATCAGTAAGTATATCTCTCAGGTCGGACTGCTCCTGCAGACTGTAAGGGTGTGGGAAGTTTATCTTCCCTAGGATTCGTCATGGTTTAAACCCACCTGGCAGCAAATACCACACCGCTGCTCACTCACCCTCAGTGGGGGAGAGAATTAAAGGGGTAAAGGGAAAAGAGATTCGTGGGTTAAGATAAGAACAATTTAATAACTAAACTACAACAAAACTGAAAATAATAATGGTAATAATGATTATAATAATAATAGCAACATACAAATGAGTGATACCAAATACAACTGCTCACCACCTGATGACAAAGCCTTGACTCATTCCCAGCTTACAATCCCAGAGCAGAGAGAGTCCTGAAACTGCAATCCTGGAAAAGAGAAGGGCTCAAGCTTCAACTAGCCCCTCATCTATATACTGGGCATGATGTGCATGATATGGAATATACCATCGGCAAATTGTGTCTCAGTCCTAAACCTAAGGTTGAATCCTAAGCCAGTCGCTGCGGGCTACGCTCCCTCCTAGCTTCTCCTGCACCTGTAGACAGAGGCAAAGCGTGAGAAGCTACAAAGTCCTTTTCTCAGCCTTCTCAGCTCAAATCCAAAACATAGCCTCTTGCTAGCTACTCTGAAGAAAGTTAACTCTGTCCAGCTGAAACTAGGACAGGATTGTATGACTTTGTACTGGAGATACAATTTCCTGTCCTGATTTTTCCAAGAGATTTGCTTTTACATGTGATAAAGTATGTGCTGGCCCAAAAGCTTTCCTTGGGACATACAAAATCATTTATCATTTTATTTCTTTATTGAAACTTTTTGGTTTATGGCTTTGTTTTCTTCTTGAGAACAACAAAAGAAAATCCTGTTTCCACTTGTACTGTTAGCCATATATCAAGCATACCATATGCACATCTTTTGCTTTCATTACATAATAAATGTGATGATTCCCCAAAACAGGTGTGTAAATGAGCTTTCTTACCACCTCATCCCTCTCCTTTTCCCTGGTCATTAGAACCACAAGAAGATGAGATATTCAAAACACAAAAGACAGCATGGGAAAGATTAGCTAATTGTTTCTCTATCTAACTGTCTCGGATTATTTTTTTCCAACATAAGCAATGTGGACAATACAGTTACTTAAAAATTTTGTGTGAACAAAAGAAGTTGCCACAAACATGTCAATTGATTTTTTTTTTCTTTATTGCACTATTGTGCCTCTCCAGCTATTTGACATATAAAAGGGTGAATTTCCAGGACATTTTGGCCCTTTTGGTTAGAGTCTGAAGCTGCTTACATCCCCCTTCTTCAAAGGAGCTATGTTTAATCAGGTTTCTAATATTCCAGGTCTACGTTCATCGGTCCACATCCGAACTTGACATTCAGGAAAAGCTCAGATGCACCAGCATGTGCCACTGGCTGTATCACTTCTGGTGTCACTTCTCAGGGAATGAAATTGGATGCTCAGAGGGCAAAGGGACCTGTGCAAGCTTCAGATTGGTCCCTGACCAGAATGAGCAGGTGACAGGGATTGCAGAGGTTTGCTAGCATCTCCTTCCAGCCAGCTTCAGCACAGTTGAGGCAATCCAGTAGTAGCCAGCAATGGACTGGCATGAATAGGGGTGAAGTCACGCACAAACAACCTGGTAACTTTCTAAGACAAAATGACTGGCTTGATAGATGAGAGGAGAGCATTGTGAAAACAAGCCATTAAACACTGAAGTCCAGATAGAAAATGGACACTGTCTACTGTAAGATCCTCACAGAGAGGCTGATGAACTATGGTCTGGATGAGCAGATAGGTGGATTGAAAACTGGTTGAAAAGGCAGGCTCAGAATTTGGTAACCTGTAGCATAAAGTTTAGTTGGAGGCCAGTAACTAACAGTGTACACCAGGGGTCAATACTGGATCCAATCCTGTTCAGCATCTTCAAGATGACAAGACAAGATGACCTCTGGAGGTCCCTTCCAGTTTCAGACATTTTGTGAACAGCATGGGATTCCAGTGGAACTCAGGGTCGAACAGGAAAGGGAATCCTACAGTGCTTTGAAGCACAGCAAAGGATTTCAGACATGGGACTAAATTGCCAATATAAAAATGTAAGGTAAGTAGAAATCCAAGAAGCTCTTCATTCACTGTTACGTGTTCCATCAAGAACAGGATTTGTTTCTCAGAAGACATACAAATTAATGAGAACATTGGATTTTATTTTAAACAGCCTTCAAGAAAACTTTGAAATCTTTAAGTAGTCTAAAACTGAAAAGTCAGAATCATACAATGAAAAAAATTGCTTTTTTTTCATCTCATAACTTTAGGCTGTGATGGAAGGACATACTCAAGGTTTTGAACATTTGAGTTAACAATACTGATATAGGATGTCTTTTTCTGACAAGCTTCAGCGCACGTAACAAAATCTCCCCTCATTATCCCCTGTCTGCACCGTAATACAATTAAACTGATAATTATGATTATAAATGCTAGATATTCTGAAACAAATTATACCTAAAACAATTCATGGAATATGTAGCATGAAGATTAAGACAATTTTAATCATTTCTGCCTCTCAGAGCCTTGATGACTAAAACTTTGCTAAAAGAAGCTGAAAGTACAGACTTATCCTAGGTGCGACCTTGGTGAAGACTGTCCTAGTGCTGTCTCCCACCAACCTCCTGACAGCCCTGGCAGAGGCAAGAGAACGCTGAATCAGAGAGACAGTAACACTGAGGGATGAAGCTGAGAGACCTCCCAGGAGAGAGGCTGTGAGGAGGCAAAAGGAGCCAGAGATGGTCACGGATGCAAAGGTGACACTGCTGTCCTGGGACAGAGCAACTCCATGCCCTCAGTTCTGAAGACAACAGAAGGGGGAGCAAGCATTTACAGGGAAGGGAGGATATTTTACCCTTTGCCCAAAATTAGGCTAATTATGCATGCTGCTGACCATAGCCCTGAATGTCTTTTGCCAGGAGGGATATCTGTTTCTAGAGTAAGAGCAAAGAAGTGTGTCTCAGACACTAAGTTCCACCCCAGTAGAGGAACTATTATTTTTATTGAGTGCCTCTGACCATGAAATCTCACCCATGCTACTCAGGTCACAACCGGTTTTGTGTAGCCTTTAGTAACACTGATTTAAACATTTCTTAAACTGTGGGGCCCAGGACTACACACAGTATTCAAGGGGAGGCTGCACCAGTGCTGAATACCATGGGATAATAGCTTCTTTTGACTGGTTGGTTATTGCTGTGTTTGATGCACCCCAGGATGGGATTTGCCCTGTCGGCTGCCAGGGCACACTGCTGACACCTGCTGCGCCTGCTGTCGACCAGCACCCCCAGGACCCTTTCTGCAGGGCTGCTCTCCAGCCACTCCTCTACCAAATTATACTTGTGCCTGGGGTTACTCCATTCTAGGTGCAGGATTTGTCATTTTGACTTGTCAAATTTCATCCCATTAATCATTGCCCAAGATAGAGCTGTAAGAATTGCACAGTCAGGCCCTCTGCTCAAAGGCAAGTTGGGTGCTTCGACCCTGCAATCACACCCAAAGGCCAGCTTGGGGCTGCCACACTCAGCCAGCCAGGTAGCAAGGCTCATTTCTTCTTGAGCTGTTCCTATGAGCTTTTTCTTGGTGCATACTGCTCTGCTAGCTGCTGCGTCTAATCACTGCAGCTGGGTTGGCTGTTCTTGTGATTTCAGTGCTTGACAAGCGGGTCTTGCATAAAGAAGACTCTTAAACAGCTTCACTTGCTTTAAAGGTGGCAGATGATCCTTGGTTTTAGTTGCAGGCTATAGTTTTTGTACCCAAGTGCTCATGGCTGTGATCACTTAGAGCAGATTAATTTAAGCAAAGGTAACTGATGTGAATTTCCATGTACTATTGCAATAATAAACTTTTCTGCACTTCTTTTATGTTTCTTCTAACAGTAATGTCTCTCAGGTAACACACCAATATACTGAACATGTTTTACATCTAGCAGAAGTCCCTTTCATTTGTCTTCCATGCTTTCATTTTTTTCTGGGCCACCCAGCCATCCATGAACAGAGTGGAAATGTTTCACTCTTCCTTTAAGCCAAGGCAACTACACTTACATTAAAAGTGTGAAAAGCAATAACAAAAACAAGCAGCCCTGTAAGGAACCAAGACTTAAGCCATTTATGAGTAATCCTTTTTCCTTAAGACTCCTAAATGACACATACTTTCACAGGTTTCCTCTGTTGTTCAGCTAACAGAGGCACTGGGGGTAAATACTGTAAGTCAAATAACACTGCTTTAGCTGGCCAAAGGTACCTCTTCATTGCACCTCCAAAAGAGCTGAGCAACTATTTTGCCCTTTGGTCAAATCAAAGTACCTGATGAAAGCTTTTATTTTCTACCTCCTACATTTTCAGAAATAAAATTGACAAAGAAAGTTGATTAAATTTGGGGTGGGGGGAATCTCAGGGAGGTATATTTCTGCTCCAAGGTACTTAGCTGTGAATCATGAACAACACCACCTGAGTAAGTGGCATCATTTAGTTAAAAAATTAAGCCAGTGTAAATAAAGACAAGTGCTAACAATACTGATTTACAGCAGAATCAGGTCCTAGTTGTTTCAATACACCACCAGTAATATATCTTTGAAGCTCAGATATGTCCAGTGAACTTCTGTTCTCATCTGTGAGAATGCAAATGCTGCTTCTGCTTGCTATCAAGACCTGAAGGAAACAAGTATTCAACTTCAGTGGTTGTTGTGTATAAAAAATTGCATAATGAATTTCTGAGTCTTCCAAGTGGACAAGTTATCTCCTCTACTGTCTGTTTCAAAGTTTTTGCCAAATGTGAATGGCTCTAAGTATAGCTAACAAATTCTTATGCTACCAGCAAGTATTAAGGGTTACTCCCTCACAAGTAAAAATATTGCTATGGAAGTTTCCAAACTGTCTCTATCTATGAGGAAATATTAATTAAGAAGTAAAATGCATTATTTATTTGGAAGAATTTTAGTTTTGAGTGCTGCCTCTGATGATTTACTTTTTGGCATTGGTTACGGTTTTTTTAGAATTAAAATTATATGTTTAAACACTATATCTCTTATGCCTAATATATATACAACAAATAACTTTTGCACTATACATTCACTTCTCATGTTCAGTACATGAAAAACATACCTCTCAACTTACTTGCACACCCTTCTTATCTCTAACTGTTTATTGCTGAGGTAGAGCAAGGGAGACACAACAGTATGGATGACAGTATTTTTTAAATCCATATACATTACTTTTATCAACTGTTAGCTTATTAGTAGCACTGTGAATATTGAAATAACCTACTTTTCCTTATGAACTTGTTATGGCATTTCATTCATTCTACTGAAGCACTGAGATACTCAGCTGAGTATTCTTAAATACACCTAAAACTGCGATTCTTTCACATGACATTTCAAGATTTTAGGACCTTAACATTTGGCTAGCATTTCCCATAGGCTCATTTTGAAAGATTTTTCATGTGGGAATCTTAAAATATGTTTTATGCTTGCTGGGATTCAGTGGAATCTTAAAAACAAGATTTATAAATGTATGTGACACTGCAAGACGTTTATGATGTCAATATACCAGAACACATTCACATAAAAATATATTCTGTTTTCATTTTTCCTGTGAGGAAAAAAGAAAATTGTACTTAGAGTACCTCTTTCTTGTCTTTGTAAGAGAACAAGCAGAGAACAGACTCAAATGCTTCAATCTGAGCAGGAAAAGCATATACTTCTAAAAATGTATGGCAGTATCATTCTTTTCTAACCTATAAGTGATTTATGATCACGCTGCTTGTGCCCAGAAGGGATATGCTTTTTAAGAAGATAGTGTGTGATTCCATGACAACTGGCAGATGCCTTATAAAGCCTTTCTTTGTTGAATATGTGCAAGTGAGTTATTATCCTTTAAAATAGGAGAAATTGAGCTCTGGTGGATTTTCCTCAGTGCAGGAGAAACATGAAAATTAAAGTAAAATATAATTTTTATACCTTCCTATAGGATTCACAAAGACCAATTGCAAAAGCTGAAATGGAAAGTCAAATAAAACACACTGCCCCACATGCTGCTGTATATATATTACAAGTGAAATTTTTTAGTCAAACTGATTTCTTCTTTCAGATGTTGCTGAGTACAGTAGAATCATGAGTCTGTGTACCGTCCTTTTCCCTTTACTGAGAAGTCAGGGAAGATTTTTTGAAAAATACAAGAAAACTAACTTGCAGGCACTTTTCTCTGGTTTTTTAGCTATTTCACTTGTTTTAAACTGCCTCATTTAATAAATAGTAAACAATCAGTATTGTTAGAATTTTGAATTTACGTGGTATCTGATTTTCCAATCAGCAAGAACTCAGACAGCCTCTTGTGTTTGTCTGACTCCTGGGATAATTGGTACAAATTTATTTCTCTGTTGCATTTATCCTCTCAGGAACACAAAAAACCAGTGGTAACATTTTAAATCAATATCTGTTTCAGCTTCTGGAGCACAGAATCTGTTTCCACTCGAACAGCTAAAAAAAGTAACCCACAAGACTGGATTCTACATATGCAGAAAGCCTCATTTCCATTGATCCCAATGAGAATTTATGATCTTTTGCAACCTGGAGGATCAGATCTGTATCTATCACCATTTTCATTAGCTCTAAGAGTTTAGAGCTTGATCTGGTGCTCCCTGAAGTCAATGGAAAGACTCCCATTGTCTTCAGCTTACTTAGGACAACATCAGGAGCTCATGGTCCAATTCTGTAAACCAAACCAAAGTAAAGCAACTCCAGCAGCTCCTTTTGCTCCCCGTGAAGGTTGGTCAAGCTTGGAAAGAAAGAGAGAAAATATAGATTGGAAATATAGTGCAAATTATATAAAAATAAAGAAACAGCTTCTTTTAGTCTCAGTTCAATTTTGCAGCACAGAAGAAAGTTTATTTTTATCACTGCAATGTTGATGTATTTTTAAAAATGCTTCACCTGTCTGAAGCTGAAAAACCCCGTGATTTTAAGTGAGTAGTTCAAAAGTTTCTCAGCAAAAGCAGAAGGATGGAAGAGCTTGATCTGTTCAGTATATCGATAAGGGCTGTCATAAACAGGAGCATTTTCTCAGCTCCTGCTCGTGCCTGATAAGGATACCCTCAACACCTGCTAGAAATAACCTGACTTTTCATAAGCTGTATTAACACTGATTCTGTGTTTGTTTACTTTGTGATTCTGCAACCACCTTTGGAAATATGGGTTGACATTAGGAATGTTTCTGTAATTGTGTTTTAAAATCTTTCTGTTAATTACTTACCTGCATCCTCAAAAGAAAGATTCAGTCATCTGCACAAAATAGGTAAAGTCATTACTGGATACCAGTGTCTCTGTGTACAAAACCACATAGGTTAATCGCGGGCAGACACCCCCTCCACTTTGAATGAGAAATCTGTAACATCTCGTCTTACAGGAGTAGAAAAAGCCATCAGAGGTCAGCACATCACTTTGTCTCTGATGAGACACCCAGGAACACATAGGCTCCTTGTAACAGCAAGAAGCCTTGGATTTAACTCAGATTGAGAGGGGAGGGTCTCAGCTTTAGCACCACTTCCTAAGCAGTGTGTTTTTTACTTTTTTTTTCCAAGGAAAACTTCTGTGATCCTATCCTAGCTCTGCTTGTCTGCTGTGCTCCCAAATAACTTATTTCCCCAACAAACACTGGCCTGTGTCACCCAAACTGGTGAAAGTTGTTCAGATCCTAAGGCAATCTGCTTCTTACAAGTGCCAAGAAAAAAAAAGGCAGCTGAGGCAGCCTGTTTAGGGCCTCCACTGGTGAAAAGGTTGCAGTCGAGGTTTAACCTTGATTAGACATCACAGGATCCATGTGGAGTGAGCCATTATTAATATTGTCAAGAAGTGAAAGCCTTCATTCATAGATCTCACCTGCTTAGACATCAAAGTCAACTAACCTTAAAAGAAATTTGTGGGGAACCAGGCATCCCTAGTTCTCATATTGATCATACTACTTTTTCCGAAAGATTCTCATATGAGCTCTGGCAAGGCCTGACCTTGCAGAGGGAACATGATGTACAAGCAAGGCTAAGGGCTGTAATTTCTTTCTTAACATTAACATCAGGTGAATAATTAATATCAAATAATATATTTGGTAAATCATCTTGTTTTCTGCAAATAACTTTTCTCTTCTCCCGAAAAAATACATTTGAGAAAACTTTATTAATTTTTCTGATATAGTCACAAAATCTCTGATTAATCATTGTCTCGTGGTTTGTTTATCTGCTGTTTGTGAATCAGAATTAAAGCTTTTCAACTGGGCACAAGGTATAAATTTGTTCTCTACTCAAATAGAAAGTGAATAAAATATGAGCATGGGCCCAGCCAAAACAAATTTTGGAATTCAAATGAATCTTCTAGGCAATTTCTAACCAATATATGTCCAGACATAATCACAGGCTAAACAAAGAAAGTTCCTAGATAATACCACCCTTTCTCTTCAAGCTATAGTCTGTCTCAGAAGGCATCTGTTAGATACGGCATTTATACTGTTTGTGAAATTCCTGTGGTTATCACTCAGAATTCTTGCAAAGGGAGGGAGAACAGAGCATGCAATGAAATTATCCATTGCTATTCTTAAACTAAATCACATAATTTAAAAATGCCATTATGCTTTTGTAAAGTTTGAGATACAGGTTTCCATCAACTGTTTTTAGGGAGAGGAAGCATTTTCAGAGAACAAAGCTGTAGCTGGATGAAGAACAAAAGGCAATTCAGGGAACCACCCTGTGAAATGTGCACCTCTTTTGGTCAAATTGTACCCAAAGTTTTGATCCTAAATGCAAATCTCAGGGCTATTGATAGAATGGAAAAAAAAAAAATTAAAAACAATTTCTGCGTTCAGAAGACTTTCACACATGTTAAATTTTATGAATGATCCAGAGGTAATCTTTACATTGCTTTAAACTACTGACTTCAGTAAAAATTTAAATAAAACTTTCTGCAGTAAAATTTATTTTGTTTTAAACTAGTTCAATTAAAGTAAGTAGAGGAAATGACAAAGAAGTCAGCAAATGAGAAGAAAAGGCTATGTAAAAAGGTAATCCAATCTTTGCTGCATTCTTTCTCAAATATTTTCTGTGTTAAATTGAACAAGTAAATTATTTAATTTACTTTCTTTTTTATTGTGGTGTAACACATTTTGATAGGCAATATTTAATTTTTCAATTTTGGTGGTAACTATGTGTTTCATTTTTTAATTCCGACTTCAAACTATGCTTCCACATAATTTTAGAACCATTACTTCTATATTAGCATTAGGAGCAAACCCAACAATTTTTATTTGCATTTTTCTTTTTTCTTGTATATTGATACCACTTTCTCCATATCACTTTCTGATGTACATTTAATTATTCCCTCTTACCTAGCAATTCATATCCTTCTTCCATCCTCTCTCCCTGAAAAGACAAAATTTGGTCCTTTATCTTTTTTAAGATATTAGGGATATTTTATTCTTCTTGATTAAAATTATCATTATTACTTGGAGTCCAACTTGCTTTCATTTTCTGTTACTTTCTTAAAACTTGCAGGTTTCCTCAGAATCTTGTTTCTTACTTTACCGTCTTCCTTACTGGGGTGGGAAGAGACTTTTGTGAAAAGTTTTATACTCTGTGTAAAAGAAAGACGTGAGAGACCAGCGTTCATGTAAACACCTGCCGAGGTTCAACACCTGCCTAGGGACACACAGGTTAAGCTACCCTATTGTGTGAATCAGCTGTTGCCCTGTAGGCTGTACCATCATTTAGACCACACAGAGCCTCTGTGAAGGACTTTTCATTCTCTCTTGCAGTCCTGTGTTGGGCAGCACTCTGGGCTTGGCTCCCTTTGCCCAGCGAGAGCTTCCCACCACGCTGCCTCCAGCCAGCTGTGAGCTGGGATGATGATCCTGGGCAGGCTCTCACCTTCATGGAGAGCACTAGGAAGCCAAGGGGTTTTTCAGATCCCATTACATGGGCACCATGTTTTTGTCACAAGTTTGTTAGACATGGTGAAATGGAGGAATGAGGCTCTGCTGGCTGCAACTTCATCTGCTATGTTGGTATAATATGGAGCAAAATAACTCCTCCTCCTCCATTATGGGATTTCTTTTTCCATTGTTTTCACTCTAATGTGGAATGCTTGAAGAAGAGATCAGAAATTGCATGCTAAAAGACAAGCTAATCATGGGGCTTTATTCAGAAAAAGCACATAATTTTCTAAAACTATTCTAAAATCCCACTGTGAGCAAGCGGGAGGTGGAGAACCAAACTGAGCCCTCCCAGCTCCATTGGGCAGCATACGAAGGGCCACTGCAGTGCTCCCCAACCCTATGGGGCATCTGCACCCACAGGGAGCCGCTGGAAATCCCAGCCTGGGGGGGCTGGAACCACAGGGGAGCATGGTAGGACACCGAACCCACTGAAGGTTTCTCCGCTTGGGGACACAGCAGCTCCAGCCAGGACTATTTTGGCCAGCAGATTTGTGTTTAGGTGCTGGGAAGGCAGTGATTCATCGTTTTTCGAGGACACTGACCTTTATCCCATAGAGCACTGGGCAGGTGCCTCCTGCTCCAGAGCAGGCACAGGAACATCTTGCATTGGCTTTAAGTCCCAGACAAAAGAGGGAATATTTATAGAAGCACAGGACTGTGTCCTTATCCATTTGTACTTTTATGGGGCACTTAACTTGGTATTTACAAGATGGTAATTATATTCTTTTCATGTTGATGGCATGTGTTTACACTAATGTATCTATTTGATTACATATAAACTGCTAGATTAAATAGCCTGTTTACTGTAATCTAGCTAAATGTGTAATTAAATAGCAAGAGAATATTAATCAGATTTATTATGGTTTAACAAATACATGAGCATTATATATTAATACTTTAAAATCCACTATTGATGCTGTACCTCATTAGTTAAACAGTCGCTCTGTTAAAAACAGATTAAAAGTACTTACATTGTCAACAATACTGGTTCCTAATTTATATTACCTCAGTAGTGGTTTATTTTACCCTGTTTACAGATCCCCAGACATTTACTCAAAAACCCAACAAAATATAACATTTAGTTCCCAGCTGTCTAACTTTGGTGGAAATAAAATGCACAGTCATTCACTTTATGGTTTTTTGAAGCTCCAGTCCAAGATACAAAAGCTCACTTTGAAGTTATCTGAAAATTTCCAGTGAAAATACCTATGAAATTCTGGCATCTAACTGAAGTCCAATAAAGTCTTCTTAACAAGTGCAGCCTTACTAGTAGAGGTGCTGTAGCTAATGACATTTTTAATGAAAAAGTATGTTTAAAGGATTTTTTTTGTCCCATAATATTACTGGAAAAAAAGGGGGAAAGTTCTTGTTGCTTTCATTTTTAAATAGTATGTAGTGGCATGAGTTTGGCTGTTATTACAACTATGTATTAAATAGACCATGCTAATCTCTTTGGATTAAGTAACAATCATGGATATGATATGTTCCTGCCTCTCTACATCCTCACACTGTTAAACAATACCTGAGGTTTAAAAAAAATTATTGTCTTTCTTAATACCATGGCTAAATATATGTTACTAGATCTTTAGAGATTTTTGTTAAAGATGTAGTGAAAAGAGGATGAAATAATTATAAATGTGAAATATAAAACATTTGAGAGATTTCAATAGTATCTTTCTCCTTCCCTTTAACTGTAGGATGTCTTCATGAGGAAGGAATTCCTTTTCTGCCCTTTTGACATCTCTCGGAGATGATGCTTCTGCTGTTCTTAAACAGACAGTTTTAATAGAAGGACATCATTTTACAGAATTTTTTTTTCTGTAGAAGATCAGAGATGCTCTTTTTCAGATGTCAGTAGTTTCATACCAAGTTATTTGTATGCACTTTCTTGACCTTCTCTGATTGATGGTTTCCTGAAGAACTGTGGCACTAGGCCTTTGCATCTTCTCACGTCCACTGTACTTCCACTCGTGACATTCAGTTCACAAAAAGAACATATACTTCTGAGAATCAGTTGTTGATAATATGATGATGCTGAGTATTTGTATCCGGCAAAGCGTTCAGCCCATGCACTGTATTTGGTACTGTAGTTCTTTGCTCGCTTCTGTAAGGGTTCAGCTTTTATATCCACAAAGGCACTATTGAAAACATCATCAGCCTAAAGCGTTTGTTGTTTAGTGAGGTGGGTGCTGGCCTCTTCTCTGAAGTAACAAGTGATAGGACAAGAGGAAATGGCCTCAAGTTGCACCAGGGGAGGTTTAGGTTGGATACTAGAAAAAATTTCTTCACTGAAAGAGTGATCAGGCATTGGAACAGGCTGCCCAGGGAAGTGGTGGAGTCACCATCCCTGGAGGTGCTCAAGAAACGTGTAGATGTGGTGCTTAGGGACATGGCTTAGTGAGTTAAGTGGTGTGGGTTGGACTTGATGATCCTTGAGTTCTTTTCCAACCTTAATGATTCTATGATTATATGAGTCTATGATTCTATGATTCTATCTCATTTGCATTTGAACAAATTGTACTTCTCCAGATCTTTTCAAGCTCACTAAGCCCTAATACCACAAGGGAAAATTCCACTTCTTGCTTCTTTTTCACATTTCCTGTCTTTCCTAGCACTACACTGAAGCAGTTCATTCCCCTGTTTTTGTCACTTGTGGTGTTAATATCTTAGTATCAAAATTTCCTTCTCTTTTATCTTGTCTGCCTCAGCAGTCAAGCTGTCTAAATATTGGTGT
>NW_010110448.1:0-8061 GCF_000699245.1 Pterocles gutturalis | reverse complement strand
TGCTTATTTCAGTGCTGTTAAATTATCAGTTTGGCACTACCTACAAGGCAGAAGTTGCAGGCCTTACCACTTGCCACTAATGCTGTGCTTACCAAAAACTGTATTTCACATAACATAGTGTTGTTACCTCAACACCAGGTAATTGGCCTGACATCTCTCTTTTACCTCCATTCTTTGGTGGAACCAGTCATCCAGTTAATTGCACTTTCTGTCTTGTCATGAATTTTCATTATTCTTTCCCCGGAGGATGCACCTGTCGTACAGAGCAATGCTGAGTTCTGTTTTATTTTCCACCAAAAAAACCTAACCCTGAAAGTTTAATCTATTCACGAGCACAGATACCTTGTCTGGTGAGTGACTAAGTTAACGAAATAGTAGGTTTTGTAATGTTAAAAGTTTCTCAGTGTCTTGGGTCACAGTAATTCATGACATGAACAACCAATTAACCTCTCCTAGGAAACTCATAAAACTGGGGTTGATCAGTCCTAAGATTTTTTCCTCACAGCCATAAGAATATAGAAGAAGCCAGAAATCTTCTTGGGTGGGGAGGGAGATTCCTACACTAATTTCATAACATGCTTTTCTTGATGGATGGCAAGACCTGGGCAACTACCAGGACCCCACAGTTGTCAGGTAGGAGCAATAACTACAGGGTGGCCCTGTGTCTACTCCACTTTACAGAGGCAAGGATTTTTCTTTCTTTACCCTCCTGAACCATCCTACATAATCTTGAGCTTATGCTTGAAATTTGGCCTTGATACCCGTCCTTACCCAATGCTATACTAAAAATAAAACTTAATTGGGATAATTTATTTACTCAGTACCTGATAATTTTTCTTGTCTAAGAAAGAATCCAGCCACTTACTAAGTCCAAGGCTACCCAGCTGCTCAAAATTACTTCTTATCAGAGGAGGGCCTACACATTAAGTAGTACAGCCATATGTTCAATGAGCATTAGTCCTTATTTGTCTGGTCAAATCAAACAGGGTAAGCTCCAGAGGGGTCTGCTGCCCTAGGCAAACTTCCCAGCCCAACCAGTCTGTTGCTGAATGCCCAATTGACCTTGCCAGCTTGAAGTTACCTGTGCAAACAGTTTTGCATACCCCTGGAATTTGGCTGCCCCAGGCAGCCACCTGTTCTTGCTCTTAGGAGAGTGCTTGCTCCAAGTTCAAAAGTAATTTGGAAATATTGGAAAAATCTCTGTTTGGGGGGGGGGAAAGCATCTTCTCAGGGCTCATTAACTATTTTGCAAATGGGAAATACAACAAAAAAGACTAGGAGGCAATCACTGTGTAACTTATTTATCCCAATAAATGTTTTCAGATAAAATTATATACAACCAGTATCTCAAAACTTCAATGCAGATGCACACCAACACTAATTATGTGACAGGCTGTGGAAAAGATTAGTTCTACAAAACACATCACACTGGGAAACCAAAGGAGTACAAAGAACGTTAATTTTTATCTAAACACAGAAATCTACGTGTGCTAATTAGTCTTGTTTAAAAAAACAAAACACATTAACAGCCACAACAATAGTGAGAATTAACTTTCTTAATGTTAAGTCATAGTGGGACTTTCTGCACAGTCCACAATATATTTAATTAGTTCTTGTTTTCCTTCAGTTATATAAACTAGTTTCATCATCCTGATGTTGCCATTGTTATTTCAGTGCTACAACTGACAGGAGTTAGTGCTACTTGCCAGACTTCTGCATCCAACCTAATTAGATGTTGTTGTCCTACAAATTATTTTTAGATATGTTTCAAACTCTCTAATTATGGTCAGTGCACTGCAGTGCAAAGAAAATAATTGTTGCTTTAGTGTCTAGGATACTGTCCATGGATAAAATAATCTACAGTGCCAGTGCTGAATTGCAGATACAAAAAGTTGACTGCAAAATAAATTCTCCTAAGCTGTAGATGCTGAAATGGAGCAGCAGACTCTTTTGAAAACGTGCAGTTATTGTTCACCAAGATACATAGTCCAAACAGATTTGTGGCAAGTCTGAAGGCAACGATCTAAATAAGCCTGGGATTTTCTTATGTGAATCTAGTTCTAATTATTCTCGAGAAAAATGCTAAATCAGACCACTATTCCATACCAGCTTATAAAGCTAATAGTAGTGTCACTTCTCACTGCCTCTCTTCTATCTTCTTTGGAAAGGAACAACATATTTTTAAAATCAAATCTACTGAAAAATAAGCAATTGCTTTGAGCTGGATGAAAAAACTCTGATGTCACATGCTTTCCATTTGATCCTCCCAATTCTCAAGATCAAAACATGTCACAGATTCACTTTCATTCCAGGGATGCTGCCGGAACAGAGACAATGCCTTTTCCTACCACGCTGGTTATCCTGCTCCTCAGTGGCTTATCTACCAGATTTCTTTGAAGCTGGGCACCCCACGGTGTCGAGGACTTTGGCCTTCTGGATCCCATAACATCACCTCTTCCTGACTGAAGCCTGTGCTTCTCCTTACTATTGCTAAGAAATCTTGCCACATCCCTTCTTTGTCTGATCACATCAGCTACTAAATATAAATATTTAGTGACAGGACAAGGAGCAATGGTTTTAAACTGAAAGAGGGTAGATTTAGATTGGACATAAGGAAGAAATTTTTTATGATAAGGATGGAGAGACACTGGAACAGTCTTCCCAGGCAAGTTGTGAGTGCCCCATCACTGGAAGTGTTCAAAGTCAGGCTGGACAGCCGCTTGAGCAACCTGACCTAGTGAAAGATGTCCCTGCCCATGGCAGGGGGGTTGGGCTAGACGATCTTTAAATGTCCCTTCCAACCCATTCTATGTTTCTATCAAATTCAAGCCTCCACCTTGTTTCTCTGTTCATTAAAATGTTGCCCATAAACCATCAATATCCCTGATTTCATCTCTCCATATGTCTCCTAGACTTCTCTGTCCATCCTACTAGTAAACAGTTGCATTTTCATCCCACTTCATGAATGGACAATAACAATACTTCAGACACAGCAGACATCCTCACTTGGTGACAATGGAGATGCCACCAGCTATTTTAACATTCTTTAATCTCTGTGGGGGGCATTAATATAATCTCTGTGACTAAAGTGCAGCTATCTAGATTCAAACTAGACATCTTTTACAGACAGCCAAAGGAAACATGCCCTTTCAGGCTAACCTTCGTCTAACCTATTTTAAGTGTCTAATTCAGGATTAAATGTCCCATGCCTTAGAAGTGTCTATTTCTTGCTCAGAAAAATCCTACCTTCTGCATCTAATCAAGCTCTTACTGCTGCCAGTGACCTTGTTTTTTCTAACATTTCTAACCTTATTTCCAAAGTAACAAGGCTAGGAGTCCTGGAACAGATTGTTCAAATTTGTTCAAAGTAAATCTATGCAAAAATCTTCAAAACTACACTTGGGTCTAGCAGGTTGAACTTTCCATCCTGTGAGAGCTTCTGAGGTTTTGAAAATTTAATCTCTAACTAAATAGAACAAAAAGTTAAAATGTTGACATTTTACATGACTCAACTATATTAAAAGAACAATAAAGCTCAGCTACGGAAAAGTCTGTCTTAATATATCTGAAAAATTCTTTTTTATTTTCCCTTTGCTAAAAAGCTTTCACATCTGAAGGAAAGCAGTCGATAAAATTTGGAAATATATTGAAATTTTTTATTTTTAATGTTGAAAGGGCAATGTTTCGACCATGTTGGTACCACATGAGAAGGCTTCAAAGCCCAGTCCTTTCTCCTACTGAGTTTTGCTTTTGACAGATAATTGTTTCCTGAGCTCAGAGTTTCACTTAAAGTTTCCTAAGTGCTTGCAGGTCAAGCAAAGTTAAGTTAAAAAAAAAATCTTAACATAGATCAAGGTAGGTCAGGCCCACATTTCGTATTAGTGCTAGCATATCTATATTTATTTCATACTCCTTTTCAATTACTGCAGTAAAACTGAGCAACTCAGCTCAGTTAGCAGTTATCACAGATGTTTCCAGCTTGAGGTGTTATGAGCTTGATTCAAACCCAAAAGTCACTCCAAAGACGTGCTGGAGTAAAACCATCTGTCTTTCAAAGGCCAACACCTGTTCAAGGCAGCTTTGTAAACCTAACATGATTGTCTAAATAAACGTGCCACTTGGAGGTGCCTAATGGTACAAAAACACTGTACAGGAGGAACACTGCCTTGTGGTGTCATGGTGGCTGGACACACACAGTCACACACATACTTGGACATGTCATAGTGTGTCTAGCAGAAACCTATGTAATAGGTGACATGATCATGTTGCCACAGCATTGCGACCCAGCCTGATTTTGTTCTGCACTATCTAGAATAATGTTTTAGAAATATGACACTAGTTACTTCCCTTGTCAGTTTGGCAAGAGTTGAATTTTTAATAATTTCAGTAGGACTAACCTAACTGTCTGTATCTCTTTCAGTTTTCATTCCGGAGAAATATCTGGCCCTGAGCACAATCCCTGCTATATCAAATTCATATTAGATTACAAAGGATTGAACTGAGGGGCCAAAGGACCATCCTCTTCTCTTGTTCTAGAACTTATAGCTCTTAAATTAATACCTAAAGGATTCACTTTGTTCACTGTGGGTTTAAATGCAAGACATAGATCTTCACTGGTTCAAAAAAAAATCTTGTGGGCAATTTTGGTAAATGCCTTAGCTGTGTCAATCAGTGCTATGACCTTTCATTGCTGAACTAATTTCCTGATGCCATCAAACATAGGATGGCCTTGAGGTTCTGGAAATGTGTTTCTTGCAGTACCACTATTTCAAACTAAAAGTTCCTTCCTGAATAAAAATACCTTCAGACTGCAGTTTCTCCTGTTTGTTTTCTTGGACCAAATAATGAATTTGGAAATATCCAATGGAGCCAAATCCATTTGGCTGCTTGAGATACAGAAGTTAAAAAAAAAAAGTCTCTTTGATGTTTTAACACCTTTGTTTCAGATGCTATATTTATACTTGGGTAATTGAAAGCTGGTATCTGTATAGGCACATACACAACTTGGTTTCACTGTGGACTTAATCTTGTTACATTTGCTTAGAATTTTTTATTTAAAAGGAGGAATACAAATACAAATGCCAAAATTCTGAAAGCTTTGCTCTTCATAAGTAACAGCAGTCTGAAAATGAGATTTGTTAAAGGGGTCTCATGAGAACCAGGTATTCTGTATTCTTCACACTGTAGACGTGGCTATTGTGTTCTGGTATTAATATTGCCTAACACAGATGTTTTGCACCAAGAGGTGCTGGTCCCTTATGATACCAGTCAGAAAGGTACTCAGGGTCTGGAAAGTGTCATTCATAATGCTATTTATTAGAGCTAGCACTGTAAGAAGAGAATAGCACAGATAATATTACATCCCTTTAGATGCTGGGGACCCCAGGTGGTGTACCATCAAAGAGGACTCCTACCCATGTGCAGCACACCATGCAGACCCTATCCATAGCAGACATTCTCCCCTCTCTGTCATTCAAGCTATTACAGGACGTTCTTACAAGTAAACAACTCTATTTACAATTTCTACAATCAGACAATATTCACATGAGAAATTCTTGCTGCACTTTTAGATAAAGGAAAGGCCACGCAAGTAGCATAGTCACAGGTGGAAATTGCTTGCAGGCTGCTCTGCTATGGTGAACTGGTTGAGTTTTTCTTGCAGCCAAGGCATGTGTGCAGCCCAGCACAGGCCTGAAAGCCCCAGCAGCACAGCACAGCACAGGCCCAGGTGACTCAGGTTCACTTCTGTGTGGACCACTAACTGTTCCATGGGCAATGGTCTTCTGGTCAGGGTCACTACACTGGGGCAATATAAAGTCTTGTTTTGTCACCTACCTGCAGTTCTCTCAGGTGTTTCTGTATTTCAAGGGACAGAGAAATGACAGAGGGACTTCACAGTCTTTTAAGAGAATACGTAACACAGTTGAGATGAATCCCGCCAAGGGGGTATCTCCTGTGAACAGGACCTAGACAACCAGCTTACATCGAACACCCAGTGTGTAGACAGTGAGAGATAGGCATTATGAATACCACGTCACATGTCAAACACTTGAGTCAAAATTAGGGTAAAGCTGTGGAGAAACCTGTAGGAAGTTTGATTTAATAGTGCCATGTCTTTGCTCTTCCCAAGTTGTTACAGGTTTTGAACGACTGTCAAGCACTACTGATTGCGTACTGACTGTGACTTCATGCATCCTTACAGCTTGTTTAAATTTCAGCAGAACAAGTCTCTGTATATTAAAACAGTGAAAATAAAGACTGAAAAGAAATAACCAGAGTGTCCTCTGGGACGAGAGCGAAGAAAAGGGAGAGGACAAAGTGCGGCAAGTTCTGGGTGGGGTACCAATAGGGCCTAATCCTTTTAAAACATCCAAAGAACCACTAAAATTTCCAGGTTTTTTTGATAAATTGAGTGTGAGTGTCTCTCTCTTTTAACGGAGTAGCTTCCAAATAGCACTATTAAAGGTAAGAAAACAGTGGAAACACTAAAATATCTTTACTTAAATTGTTTCACCGTTTTTCAAGGGGTGTGAAAGCCTCTTTCGGGAGACATTTACTGCTTTGGAAAAAATAAGAAACATCTGACAAATGTATATTTTTGAAAGCAAATATCTGTTCAAGAAAAAGAAAATATAATTGGTCTTATTAATAGGGACATTTTTCAGTTATTAGTAACAATAAAGTACATTCACAATTAAGAAGACACTCTCACATTAGGTGTTTTCTTGAATTATTGTGATACCTTGGGAAAGAAAATAAAGTCTAGAAGGACTTCAGCTGTATATAATTTTACTACAAAAAGAAAGGAAATTAAAAGATAGTTGATAATGAAATATTTAACCTTTCTATTTTCACAGTTCAATCAATTGTTTCTACTAAAGGAATAAGACTGTGTACTTTATTCACTCTATACATTTATTCTGGACTAACTTTCAAATTTGTTAATGAAATGGTAAAGATTCTGCTATTTTAGCATGGTTGGATCACACCCCAGTGGAAGTGCGATCACATGTTTAAGAAACTAAATCTTCTCCAGGACTGAGATGCACTCGCAAAAATTAGAGGACATTGCTTTCAAATAAATCAGAAGGACAGCATAGAGAAAGATCTTCTAAAGAATGTTGTAAAACAAGTCTTTGACAGTCAGCTGATAAACAGAGATAAAGAAAAGTTAAAACTAAGACAAAAGATAAAAATGTCTAAGCAGTTCACAAAAATGCCGATGCAAAACAGTATATTGAGAAATCACTAATATTAGAGGGAAATGGCATATGATGACAGAAACCATTAGAAAAACTCTTAGGCATAAAAACATTTTCTGAAAAAGGAAATTATATTTGTAACTTATTGGTGATAAACCTTTAAAAAACCAACTGGTAAGGGTTATTTACAATCTCTAATGCAGTATACACTACTTTTGCAGCTTTTTATGAAGAAACATTCTGTATATCTGTCCTCTAAGAAATGTGAAGAAAAATATAGAAATAGCAAGCTTGCTAAAGCAATGTGAAACTTATAAAGGAAACAGCACAAAAGAAGCTCTACTGAGTAAGACTAAATATTCTATCCTAGTTTCTTGTCCCTCTCAATGACAAATGACCAGTGCCTAGGAAAGAGCAAAAAAGAAGACAAGCAAATAGTGATACCTCATGTATATATTCTTCCCACATCCAAAAATTATGGATTGGAGATTTCCTGAACCAAAGGTTCAACATTTTTTATTGTTGTTTCTATTTAATACTACTGTGTAACCTTTTCTTCTGTGCATTTGTCCTACCTTTTTTTACTTAGTGTAAACCTCTGCAAGCTGTGTTCCACTCTTTTGCACAGGGGAGTTTCACAGCTTTACCATTGCAGCACAAACAACCAGGTCTTCTACCTATCTTGAGATATTCACCTTCTGATTTCACTTCACTTTTCTTCAAAAAGACAGAAAATATTTTTTCTCTATTGTCTCATCTTTGCCACTTATGATTTTATAGAACTGTATTGGAGTGTTGGAATGCAGGGATACAGGCTCTTTAAGATGGACAGGCAGGGGAGACAAGGAGGGGGCATTGC
>NW_010110447.1:5268-8579 GCF_000699245.1 Pterocles gutturalis | reverse complement strand
GTGTCTGGAGCCCCCGCCGCCGGGCACAGACACACGCACGTGGAGCCCCCGCCCCGACACGCGCACACAGAGTGGCCCACGGACGTCTGCTGACGTGCTCGGTGGGTGATTTGGGGGAAAGAGATGAACTGGTGAAACATTTCACTTTCCTGATGGTGGCTGGGCTAAGTGCAGGCGGGGGCAGTTGCTGTCTGTTGGGTTTGCACAATGCTCCTTGTGCTGCTCTGCTCTCCTGGCAGTTCTGGAGGAACGTGGTGTGTAAATGTAACAGTAATATTTCGTGATAAGGTTAGAAAGGGATTTTCTGCTGCTTGGGCCGTGTCAGGAGTTGCATCCAATGCAGATGCACAGAAAGGCTGCGAGGGTTAAACCCCAGCGAGGTGGGAGCAGACCGTCACCGTGTCCTCTGTGAAGGGTGGACGAGGTCAAACCACGTACTTGCAGAAGAGAGCAGGGATAAACACTTCTTTTTGCCTACATTTTTTTGCTTGCATGATATGTCATGTTATTGCTTAGCTGAGGTAAGAAAGCAAGCAAATAAATAAATAAAACTGTGGAGTGAATTGTACAGTAATCTCCAGCAAAGGTAAACAACCTGGTATTGCTCTTGGATGGTAGAAAGGGGTTTTTGGCGTGATTTGGGGATGATTGCATTACTCAGGAGGCAAAGATTGACTCATAATGAAATGACAGTTTCTGCTTCGTTACAAAATATAAAAACTCCACATTTCTTCTGAAACAAAGAATAAGGTTAGTTCTAAGTAACAACGTGATGTGAACCTTGACAGCTGAGTCTGAGCAGCCAAATAATGAAATTAGAGGAGTTACTTTGGAGTCAGATGGGTGCAGCTAGGAACAGACGTTTCCTTTCTTTAAGTGAATTGGAAAAAATGTATCAAGTGGGCAGGGAATGATTATCGGATATACACCTTGCCGACAGTGTGATTGTGGTGTGCTGTATCTGAAGCTATGAATTAAAACTGATTTTTTTTTGATTAAAATTAAAAAAAAAAAAAAAAGAAAAGGTGTTTTCTGAATCAAGTTGTTTTTTTTTTTTTTTGTTTTTTTTGTTTTTTTTTACAACGTAATGAGGAGATCAGATTATTTTGCAGCAGTGGGAGTTTTAACAGCACTGGTAACATGTAGGGAAGGAGACACCACTTTTCTCCATTAGTAACTAAGTAAAAAATAAAAGTGAACAACTTCATATGTAATTTAAAATAAACATTGAAAGTAAAGCTAGACTTCAGAGTTTGAGCACAGAGACCATAAGAGAAAAAAAAATGACAATAGTTGTAAGGTAAAATGAGATGACTTTTGGTTTTCAATGTAATGCTCTTTGCTGTTTATAACAGGCATGCTAATATAGATCTGAATCTTGCATGCCTTATTCAGGCAAATTATTCACAGCTTCTAGATGTCTCTTTAAATTCAAGATAAAATTGAGACAGATCTTTGACTTTTTTTTTTTTTTTTTTAAATGCTAACCTTACATTTACTTTCAGTTCCTGGACTCACTTTGGCTGGACTGATATTCTGCAAATGAAATATTGTCTCACTTTTGCTTTACTTGTTGGAATGTCTGGGATTGCTTTGAAGGTATCCTGACAAACAGACACAGTCGCCGAGGCCAGAGCCAGCCCCTGGCATCGGTGGGTGCTCTGGAAAGAGGGGGCGAGTTCTTGCTGGGAGAGGGACGTGAGCAGGGGACGGGGACTGGGATGGGGACTGCTGTTCCCTGGCCTGAACAGCCTGCTCTCGGAACAGCCATTTCGCAAAGCGGGCTCTGGTTGTTCCCAGACACGTTGCTGATAACAAATATTTTCTGCTTTTGTGTGACTGAGGCACGCGCAGGATGCCTGTGTTGCCGTTGCCCTTTGCTGGATGCTAAAGACACCTTGTAAGTAGGAAGCACGGTGTGTGGCGCATTGTGCAATTTTAATGCAGGCTGTGCAGAAGCAAACCCCTTAAAAGGCAGTATCTGGTGTGCAGCGTTAGGTATGCACTCTCTCGAGAAGGCAGAGCATTCGGGTCGGTGTTACTGGAGGGACCCGGGCCTGCGGTGGCAGCCTGGCAGCTGCACCCACCCGCCTGCTCCTCGCGGTGCTCGCACACAACGGGGGGATTTTACTCACCTTTCAAAAACTATTTGCCAGTGGGCAACCGAACAAGTACACATTTGCAAGATTGTGTTACAGAAAGGAATTGTTAATATGATTAATTTCAGTTTGTCATTTTGTTGGTTTTGAAATTTTACAGTGATCTTTATGCATACAGCGGAACTGCTATGACACCAATGTATTAAATGTCCCTAATATCAACATAAAGAAGGAATAACCTATTTCTTGGGAAGTTTATAAGGGTTTACACTCTGATGCTCCTGTAACAATCCAGTACATTTACAGAGAACACTTGTTGTGGAGGTTATTTGCTTTACTTCTAAAACATAATATTTTTTTAATATGCACAAAATCTTCCTTTGCAAATGTTGACATGAACTTGTGAACATGCAATTCCTGTTGACTTCAATGAGAGCCATCCTCACTCATCAAAGGGTAGAATTTGGCTCTTGATTTTACTGCAATCAGTGTATTATTTATAATGTACAAGAGTGCACGTGCACTCTCCCAGTAAGAGCTAATGGAATTTGTTTGCACATGCTGAGGACCAAATCCTCCTGGTAGCTGTTAGGAAATTCACTTTCTTGTGTTTGTTCCTTCGTGTAACCTGAATCACCATTCACTGATGATAAAAACAACAAAAAAACCCCCCAAAAATAATAGTCTGCATCAATATTATTTCTTTGGAGTTGTTACTTTTATTGTAGGTTGTTATTATGATGGGAAGTAAGCAAATCTGAATTTGCAGAAGAAATCATCAATATTGTTTAAGGCATTTCTAATTTCAGCCAGTGGTTCCCTGTCATTCTCTCAGACCGATAGAAGCGTCATTACTTCTTGCAGTAGTTTCTCCTGACAGAGTGAGCACCGGTGTGTTCCCCGTGTGTCAGTGTGAAAGCACGTTTGCTACCGAGCGTGGCCGCGGACGGTGTGCGTGGGGACAATGTGCGGTCCCCAGGGCAGGGGCTCAGCGCGGCGCTGGGGTCACCGGGAGCTCCGCGGGACCCGGCCCTTGGGCTGCAGCACGATACCTGACAAAACTCGTTAGTGAGAAAGGCTGCAGGTCTCATTAACATCCACTCTGTGGGTCGTGGTTGCCAGCCTGTGGGATCCCATCCTGCGACAGCCCCAGCTGGCCTCCAGACAGCGTTTGTGACCCGGCGGAGATGATCCCGCGGCTACCCATGCACG
>NW_010110447.1:4144-5256 GCF_000699245.1 Pterocles gutturalis | reverse complement strand
TTTTCTCTCTTACGTCACAACTTTAATCCAGTTTTACGGGGGGGGAGACGCGGGTGCGCTTGCTGAGGTTTCTTTTGATAATGCTTCTGAAATGAGGCAGGTATTTAATTCTGCGCCGTACAAAGAGGTTTATTAGCAAATCACAGCAAAGCCCTGTAGGAGATCATGAAACCAAGACAAAAACTGCAAAGCAAACACTGCACTGACCTCCGCAGAGGCGAGCGACCCGCGGCTGGGGCGAGCGTTGGTGCAGTGATGTCTGGCTGTAGGTGACACGCCGGTAGCCCCACCGCTGTTCATATCTATTCATACATTCCGGATCTCCTGCAGGCGTTCCTGTGCAGCGGGTGAGCCGGGCAAAGCCAGCTCCAGCGCAGCAGCTCCGCAGTTGTTTATCGGAGTGGTCTCTGCCCTCTGGCCAGCGCATCCAGCTCATGGGCCTCCTCGGGAGTTTTCCAGGTGCCAGGAGCCCCGGGAGCGGTACCGGTGCTGCAGGCAGCTGCGGGAAGGGGTGGGCAGGGGCAGCTGCTGACCCCACTCCTGGCCCCAGCTGCACCCCTGCCCACCTCGGGTGTTTCTCCCACAGCTGGGGTCTGGGTTACCAGCTCCGACTTCCCTCCCAATCAGGCGGTGTGTTGAGGATGCTGGAGCTGTGCGGGGCTGCTCGTGAGCTCACGCGGGTCAAAACCCCAGCTGGGCGGGGGGTGAGCTGGGGTTCCTGAGTGTGGGAGGGGGTCAGGCAGGTTCCCTGTTTGGTGGCTCTGCCTGGGGAAGAGGGAGAAAGATACGAGCATTGAGCAAGAGCTGCCTCTCGGCAGAGGTCAAGGCGAAGCCAGCCTGCCCTCAGCCCCAGTGAACCAGTTTTGCATCTTGCGTGCAGCTCTCCTGAAATCTGCAGAGAAAACGTTTTTCTGTAGTGATTCTAGATACTAATTTTATTACATGTCAGTCTGGTTTTTATTACGTGCAATCACACAGGCTCAGCATCTCTACTTTGTGGCAGTGACAGGGGCGATGAAGATGCTCAGTGACGTTCAGGGGACCGAAGCTGTACAGCGAAAGCCCCCCAGGTTATCCTGCAGGTAGAATTTGTGTTTGCACCTGGGAAGGGA
>NW_010110447.1:3898-4113 GCF_000699245.1 Pterocles gutturalis | reverse complement strand
GGCTCCAGGGGTGCTGCCAGCCCTGCGGGTGAGGGTGTGGACCCTGCTGTGGCGGGCAGCAGGGAACCCGGGACCCCGTCCTGCTGCCGGGGTCAGTGGTGGCTGCGGTCAGACGTCCCCAGACCATGCTGCTGTGGGAGGAGTGGTGACCCCACGTGCAGTTGGAGGTGTGCAGCCGGCAAGCGTGGGCGCCGGTGCTCTGGCCCGCTGGTGCC
>NW_010110447.1:0-3827 GCF_000699245.1 Pterocles gutturalis | reverse complement strand
CCCCGTCGCCTGCATTTTCATAGCCTGGTTCTCCCTGAGGTCTGGGGAGGAAGAGCTCTGTGTTCTGGGCATCTCTTTGCCCTGGGGGCGATGCTGCTCTTCTAAGGATTCCCCTTCTTGTCAGCCAACAGGCTGGAGCTTTGCAATATCTGGATACTTTCTCACTTTTATTTATTTACACATACATAGGAGAAATTATTTACTTCATTACTTCATATACCAACATTTTCCCAAGCTGCAAGGAAGCTGTCCGCACATTCTCCCTTTGCAAGCCATGGATGGGTGACAGTAACAGTGCTGTGGCCATGTGCTGTTTGTGCTTGTTGCGGCATTTCCACAAGCGCCGGTGCTGGCCGCAGATATTACAGCGTCCTGCGTGTGCCCCATGGCTTGTGCGTGTGCAAAGAGAAAAGCAACGCTCGGGCTTTGTACAGGTGGGACACAGCGGTGGGGAGTACTTGTAGCACAGAAAACAGGTTGGGGTTAAGAGCGATTTATGAAATGTTGCAAAAGTACAAATGGAGTAAAACTATTTGAGGGAATAAATGGCATGTGAAATGCTGCAGCGATACTATCTCTGCGTGGTATCGTTGGTTTGAACCTGCCAGGCTTGGTGGTTGGAGCTGCAACAAACAAGTGATTCAGCCGATGGGAGCAGATAGCGTTACAACTGGCAGCTGCTTTGTTACTGGAGGAACAGGCGGAATCCCACTGCTGGGGGCATCCCCCCGGGCAGCCCCTGGTTGCTCCTGGCTGTCACAGCCCTGGCAGGAGCTGCCGTGGGAGAACATTGCATGGAGGAGCCTGAGTTTATATTTCAGTGGCAGTTTTCCATCATGTCCTGCTCTGGGGGCTGCAGGGGTCCTTTGCGAGTCCCTGGACTCCTGGGTGGGGGTCCTGAGCCGGAGGGCGCAGGCAGTGCTCGGGGGTGCGTCGCTCCTGCTCGCGCGGTCCTTGGAGCCGTGCTGCCTCGGCCTCGCTACCCATGCCTGGGCCAGTTCCCCGGCATGGTTTTGTGGGTGTGGAATAAATTAGCCTTGATGGCGCCTGCATTAATTTTATGTGGGAGAATCCCCAGAAATTCCAGGGCAATTACAGGGAGAGCAGCCTTGCCCAGCGCGGCGTCGTCCCCATCCAGCCGCTGATCCCCGCGGAGGAGACAGGCGGCCGTGGCGGAGCAGCGCCGGCACTCTGGCAGTGCCCCCTCCCCGCAGCATCCCTCGTGGCAGGGGTCAGGGCAGGGTGGTCCATGGTCCCGTGAGCCAGCATGCCCCACTGCTGTCCAGGGCGATGGGACCAGGTGCCGGGCGGTAGCGGAGGTTGCTGTGCTGACCCATGTCTTACAGAAAGGTTGGAAAACAAGCCCAAGGCAAGCAGGCTCTCTTCCTTTCATACATGTCCTATGAATATTGGTTGTCAAGTATAATTGAAGCCTGTTCCATTTGTGGCTTTTTTCTTACTTAAAAATTCAGCTCATATTTTGGCAGGGTTTGTCTGAGCGCGTAGCGGATACATTCAATGACAAGAGCTATAACATTCAATTTGTTGGATGCCACAATTAAACCTCAGCTTTTTCGCCCAGCCATCTGAAAGCCAATTACGAGTTGTCACTCAGGCAAGAATACACACAAACAAGGGCAGTACACAGCCCCGGATCCTAACAATATGATTTTCATCGCCTTACCAGTCTTTGGGGAGTCTTCAGCTTCCATCTGGAAGTACCTTCAACCCTTTCCAGCTACAGATCCTGAAACAGCTAGAACAGAGAGAAAACCAAAATTACACGGAGTTTATTGCCATTTCAGAAGGAAAAAGTGTTTGAAAAAGTTTATTCAGGAAGCCAGGGGAAGTTAAGTGGGAGACATTTGCCATTTCATCAGTCTGTTGGTGATAGCCATTCATGTCATAAATGGCTTGTGTCATTTGATGCCAAAAATAACACAATTTTCCTCCCCAAAGGCCTATAGGGTTTTTTTGCAATAAATGTTTATTTGTTAATAATATACTTTAAACAGCCCAGTCTTGACCTCAAGTCTCCAAAAGAATCCATCTTCTCTCTGAAAAATCCAACAAAGTTTGTGTAATTTTTTCTGGGAAGGTGTAATTGATGGCGCAGTGAAGGGTAGTGTGTTTGCTTTAACTACTGCAGCTGCGTGGATTAACTGTTTATAAGGGCCTACTGTGCGTTGAATGGCGACTTTCTTAGATTTCAAGCTTTAGTTGACAGCACTTCCTACTGGTTTCTTGGATTTGCTGAAGTCTGATCAGTAAAAACAAATTTCTGTGCTGAGCTCACCCATTGTTCTTTCCCCATCGCTGCTGTTAACCGTTCATTTGCAGGAGTTGGGTTGCGTTGATCATCCTGCGCCGTGCGACGCTTCAAGCGGGGTGACCAGGACAACGACCTGCCAGAGCTGAGCGGGGGCTGATCTTGTTCCACATCTCGTGTGGGTTTCAGAAAATATGTGAGAGAAATGTGGGTGCACAGCAAGTAACCTGCATGCAGATATTTTAGACAGGCTTTCCCAGTTCAGCAGTGGGCGGCCCTGGAGTGTAGCACAGAGCTGGCAGGTATGAAATAGTGAGATGAAATATTTGAAAATGTAGTAAAGGACTTTGCAAATATGCGTAATATCGAAACTGTTGTTTTGAGAGAAAACAGTAAGTCAGGTAATTAATGTAGAATAAGTTTCACTGTTTTGAAATTGCCTTCCCAAACGCTGGAGTTCGATTTCCGCTGGCAAAGTGTTTGTGGAATGCCAGTGACGTGTGACAGCAGCCCGGTAATGTCACAATTGTCTGTTCACTAAATCACCAACTGCCACTGATTTCACCAATGTTAAATCATATTTTTGAGCAGCTTTTGTTCTGCCATCAACCCCTCTGATCCTTCTCTCTTATGGTTTGTCATCCATACTTTTACTAGAAAATCAAAGTATTAAGACATTTGTCAGAATTTTTCTGTTAGTCCTTAAATGGAAACATGGTTTTCTTGAAGAACTCTAGAGGACTTATGTTAAGATCATCTGAGTTATGTGAGGGAATTACACATTTAATTTCTCAAAGCATTTCAGCTTAAAGTGCTAGTTTGCTCTCAGTCAGACAGGCACTTGGATGAAATAAGGAACAGTATGTGTAAAATGAATGAAATTCATTTTTTCTTTAAACATTTCACATTTGTGGAGCTAAATTGTTTGGATAATAGGCACGCTCAGGTACTTTGTGTAGAATTTATTTTAGTGGGACTCTCTGGCACTAAATGGCACTTGTCATTTACTGGGAATATGTTTGTAGTTAACTGTGACAGTAATAAGATGCTTTACAAATACATACTTTGAGAGCATAGCTTCTAGCTCGGACTATGATCCTGCACTTTCATCAGGTGGTTAATTTTACTCAATCCCTTCAGTAGCTACTCACAAGTTACCTGCACAACCAGGTGAAGAACTGGGGGCCTCTAGGGTAACTCAGCTGCGAGGGGAATGCTCTTTACTTCCCAGAGGCGTTTTCTGGGGCAATCTGGGCCACAGTAACCTGAGTATCCCTCCTCTCCAGTCCTGCTGAGGCTTGGCTCGTCTCTGTCTCCATTTGGGGTTTCTCGGGACAAACTTCTTGACCTTCCATTTCACCTTTGTTGGATCAATCCTGTTAAAGCAAGATCACGTCCAAGCTCTCTTTCCCAAGATATCTGGAAAACAGCTTTAAAACTTTGCATGGCTTCCTGCTATTCTGCTGCTTCTGGCGCTGCCGGGGAGTTCAAGCTGGGCCAAGCCATCCCGCTGCCGCCTGGCGGTGGCTGGCCCCGGCCCTGCTGCGGGAGAGCTGCC
>NW_010110446.1:0-28675 GCF_000699245.1 Pterocles gutturalis | reverse complement strand
TGCGACACGAAAGATTCGGAGGAAGAGTCAGAGCCAGGCCCCGGGCCAGGCCCCGCCGGCCGCCCTGCGCAGCTCTCCAGCCGCCTTCTTCTGGGGGAACAGCACAGAACCCCCTGTTGCAAGCACCAGAAAATGCTCGAAGTAAACATTTCTCTCTTCCCACCACAAACATGCAGCAAAGCCCTAGGGGGGAACAGTCAGGTACACCATCGGGGAAGAGCGACTTTGGGATCCTCCAGCTGTTCTTTCTCCCCGACAGTATTTGCGCACGATGGACACAGTACGATCATCCTGGGGACGAGGGGACTGCAGGGCTCCGTTAGTTTGCTACGATATCTGCAGCAATGCTCTACGGGGTTTTGAGGACCAGCAGCAAGGATGCATGGCTTAAGGGCACAGACGGACACTGCAGAGGGTCCAGATCTCAGTGCCTTAGCTCAGGCATCTGCCAGGATGGTCATCAAATGAGGAGGGAAACCAAAAATCCCGAACACAAGGAGGAGCTCGAAATCTTCTGGAAATAAATCAATTCCTTGCATAGCCCTGTCTTGGCATTTTCATTTTAGACTTATGATTTTATTCCCAAGCCCTTCTGTAATTGCCTCCTGCCTGCGATTTTGCTCTCCTTTCCTTCTATTCCTCCACATTAAAACTACTGCATGCTTCTGCTCTGGCTGCCAAACAATCCCTCATGACCCTCCCGTACAGCGTTCTCGCCTCACCCGGAGCCCTTCTGGCACGCCCTCATGGCAGGAGCTTTCCCACCATGATCCACCGCAGCAGTAAGGCAACACTCGAAGTGAAGACCTCTAGTATATCTGAGCAAAAAATGACGACACTTTGAAAAGATACAAAATGCTGTGGAACAAAAGCCAACAGGAATGCTTTCCTACTTTTTATATACAAATAAATTTAAGAAGTTTAAAGGCATATCCTGCATTCCCCATTCATCCTCTTACACAAAATTAAAAAATGGCATACAAGCCATTGCACACACATTATATCTGGATTTAGGTGCAATCCAGAGAGTCAGACACCCGAAAATTGATGGAGATTTTCTGCAATTCTGTTTGAAAGAAGTGGGAAGGCAGCTTTCAAAGCATGACCCTGAATCCAGAAAGCACGGAACTGCAAATGCCAGCTCTTTGAGGATTCCAGTAAGGTGTCACTTTCAGCTTAATAATTCTCAAACTCCCCTACCAGCCCCCTTTTATGGATGGAAAAATGAGCAAACTGGGGGAAGGCCTGAGTTCAGCTCCACGGGCTGTGCTGGAAGGACTGATCTCACAAGGTATGGGCATGTAGCTCACGGCTGGGAGGACTGCAGCCATCGCGGACGCTGCAACACCTAAGGTACGTAGGCATTCACTGACATGAGCAGACTCTCACTTAAATATGACAGGCAGTGCAACCATGCAGCAAGTAACAGAAAAGAGCCCTGGAAACGAGGTGCCGGACCACCGGGGACGGGGACATGCTCACCTACGTCGCTGAGCAGCACGACTTACGCAGAGACGTACAGACTTTCCAGATTTGGTGTCTGTGTTAAAGTAGCATCCTAGAAAAGGGTTTGGAGTTGTTATGTCGTCCCCCCCCCCAGAATACACTTTCCAGCCTCCTGCATGCAGAAGGTGCATCCTGCTGTAACACACACAACCACGTTTGAGAGCAAGGTTTGTCTTCTGCTCAGTCACCACTTAAGATACACAACGGTTGTAAAAAGGATCACACGCCGCGCAAAAGGCTCAGGTTGGCAGATGGGCTTCATTAAGGACCAGGCTCAACTCCTGCTGCACTTCTCCTTGTCTTAGATTTTTGTTAACACTGACAGAATTCAGTAGCTGACCTGCAGGTGTATTTGTTCTGCGAGCAGAGCACCATGTCTCTCAGTCAGTTTATCTTTACAGCAGAGCTCAGCAGCAGGCTCGAGTTCCACGGCCAAGGTGACTGACGTCTGGTGGATACCCTGTCAGTGAGTTCTGCCTGGCACGGAGGACAATGAGGCGTGAAAAGTGGCACTGAGTTGTTAAATGGTGAACACAGGAATAGTCCTCCATGCCTAGGAAAAATGACATCTCTAAGCAGCACCATCACCCTTCCAACAGCTTGTTCTCATTCGTGCTGCTGGTGCCTTCCAGTACAAAGGGACACTGAGCTCTGCCGCCTCTCCGCCGCTGACACAGCCCTCCTCTGTTCAAAGGCAGAGCACGTGTGCTTTATTTTCAGTGCCACCAGTCTGCTGCTGCACCCTACAGAGAGAGAGGAACAATGCATGCTTCCGTACAGTCTTTTGTTTTTGCACTGTTTGACAGTCCTTAATGACAAAAGCCTACAGATATCCATTGTCTGTACTAAAACCCTACCCACAGAGGCCAGACTTTTGTAGGGGACGCAAAAAACCCCCGTGCCTTCCTTTTGCCCAGTTTGCAGTATTAGCTGTGGATACTGGGGAGCTGCTTTAGCATCAGATCGACATTTTAACACGACAGATAGACTTCAATGAAAAAAGCCCATACCTCAGTGAATTTGAAATGCTATGCAGAAATTCCTTTCATGTTGGAGACAAAGTTATAGGCACACTTTGCCCATAATATATAGACAAATATTTTTCACTGTAGAAAATGCAGGAATTTGTTCATACGAATATTGAAACTTTTCCTGTACTTGATTCCTTCTACATTCTTTTTTCTGTTCCAGTTTTAAAACCACAGAAATCACTCCTCCCCATATATATGCTATTTGACTTAGGACATCCAGAGAAGACATGTCACCAGTACGGATGACGCTGTCGGATGGCAGAGATGAAGCTAGCCAACCGCCATAAAAAATTTCATATTCCAAGTGCAATTAAAAAAAGCTTACCATTCAAACAGCTTTCAGCTCATGTGCTCCCATCATCAGCAACAGCAGCAGTGACTGAGTGCCAGCTGCACAGCCTGGGTTACTAGTAAAACTTAAACAGGCTGCCAGTGCACAGCTCAGAAAGAACGTGGAATTGGATCAAGAGGTCAGCCTGGGATGACAGAAGCTCTCACAACTGACTACTACAGCTCAGCCCACGAGGCGCGTTCTGTGCCACCGCCAGAACCACTCCCCAAATGCTCCGTGTCATGATAACTGTAACTGCAGTATTTCTGTCCTGACTACAGCTATAATCCATATTTTGCAGACTAATGCAAACCAATATGTTTTCACACTCAGCCCCAAGAAAGTTACTGTAATGAACGTGAGGCAAATAAAATCAATGCATCAGGCAGTGATTTGCTGTCTTTCCCTCCACATGTTGGGCACATCCTGAAACTTTAAAGCAGGAGAAAATTTAAAAGGATTTGATATGAAAGAAAAAACAAATTTGAAAAAAATTACGACCGCATCACTGTTGCGGATGCCGTCCACGCGGCACAGCCTTGGCCTAACCAGAGCCCGCGTACCCGCGATGCAAACACACGCACGTTGGCCAGGGTATCGTGTGTGCTGCACATGGCTGGGACCTGATGGCATCTGTTGCAGCATTGTATGCTGCGGTGAACAGAGCCACTGCAGTGCTCTTTCACTGGAAGTTTTTCGGGGCAGATAGTGGAAAACCACAGAACGGCACAGACGAGGGACCTGACCTGTATGCTCACACACGACAGGGAGTTTGCTCATCCCAGCGGAAGCAGAACACAATATCCCGAGCAGTGTCACGTACTTACCGCTCAGCAGAGGTCGGGGCTGGCAGACGAGGCCAATGGGTGAGACCTGAACTTAACCACATGTCAAACTCAAGACTGAAGATATAACCTACACTGCAAAGTGGGCAAAAGCTGCTTCAGAACAGCTGCTGAAGCCAGGAAACGTCTAGTTTGATGCAAAACACCTCCAAAACTACATGCTTTGTTTCCCTTCTGCTAATTTATCCATCCACTCTTCAATGACTGGGCCCCACATACGTGAATAACGTTTGTCTGCATCCTCAGCATTCATTCTGAGAACTTAACACATCATGTGCAATTTTTACAACACAGCTCAAACACAGACAGAGGATTGCAACCCGAGTCCACAAGGAAGGGCTCCTTTTTGCATTACGTTTAAAAGGCTACAGCGATCACTTCAGTACATGGACTCACCTACACAGGAAAATATTTTCTGAATAACTCTCATCTATGAGCAAAACTACTGGAATGAGGAACAGATCCCAACTCTTGGGTCCAGAGCATGTTCCAGCTGAGTTTTGGCTCCACACCAGGGCCGGGCTGGGTTATCCAGTGCTCCACTGCTCACCTGCACTCCCCCAGACCTTAGTTTCCATGGGAAGGAGCCCATGGCACCATGCTCCAGCCACAGCGGATCAAGGGACCTGGACCCCATGGGACACTACGGCGTGCACCCAGGGACAGGAGTCAGCAGTGACTCCTCACAACATCACTCTCTATGACATGTCCTGGGAAAGGACACCTCACCGCCACGCACGGCTGCACAGCCTGACAGGAAAATGAAGGTGACTTACGCCAGAACGTTTGCTCTGTTAAGGAAAAATGTTTTTAGCCTATTTTTAGCCATCAAATGTCTTGAAGGCTGGAGACAGACATTTGCAGTTGGGCCATGAAGGGTTATGAGAAGGGTCAGTGTGGTTCTCTGAACAGAGCTAGAGGGGAAAGTGACAGAAAGATTAAACAGAGGTGTTTATTTTATAAATGTCATCCACAAGTGACATCTACAGATGCACCCTTCAGCCCTGAAGACCCCAGCTGTGACACCACAGCAGCATTTTGTAGCGTCCGGCCCTGTCAGCCAGTAACTCAGAAGTTTCCAAATGCAGAAATGTGTTCTGTACAGAGGAAGTGTTCCCTGACAGAACTTGGACTCCTCTTCAAAACGTTCACTTTTCTTAGAAAGACACAGAAAGAACATTCCTGAGTTACCAGGCCTCAATTTTATACCGACCATGCAGAGCAGACAGCAAAGCAAACCGATGGGACAGAGACACCAGAAAAGCCTCCTCGTGCTGGCACAGCACACCCCAGATGCTCAGGGGATTCTGCACCGAGCAGCTGCACCCTGGGTCAGTACCTCTTGTTCTGCCGTCTGACTGTATTCAGAAGCCTCGTGCACACCAGTCAGTTCCTGCTGCGGGGAACCTGTACCGTCTCGATTGTCTGGAAAGCTGCCACGGGTACTGCTGCCGAGACCACCAGGCTGGCCAGCACCCCCGGGGCTGACCATCCATCTCCAAAGAACTCTCTCCATTGTCGCCTGGTCTCTGGGTGTCCAAAGACCACCGAGGGTCTCTGCCTTTCACCTGGGAACAGCCGGCTGGGGAGGAGGCGCAGTCGAACAGCCAGCGATGCGGCGTGGGACGCAGACCCTCCCTGACCGCATCAGAACAAAACTCTGGAACAAGGGCGGCCAGGCCAGGCTGCTCCATCCTGCCCTGCGCTTATCCGCCACATCTCAACTTTCCTGTTTCCAGCTGTCTAGCAGCAGATAGGGGCGGCCCTCGGGGCTCAGTCCCAAGTCCCAGGACTGCCCGGCACCTCCCCTGTCCCACACACGGCCCCCCAGCTCCTCACCCACACCTCGTCCCCATCCCGCGCACAGCTCGGAGCCCGGGCCAGACCGAGATCCAGGTAACAGGCAGGAGCCAGCTGGCTAGAATTTAATCCCCACCAGACCGAGATGGAACCGGCAGATTAACAAAACTGATGACAGCAGCATTCTCCTTTGCCTCGGCAGCCAGGGCCGCAGTCAGCATTCCCAAACCGATCTTTATGATCTGCAGAGGTAACGAACAGCTCCTGCTCTTACACAGACACACACATCTTCTTCCTCAGTCCCCTTCTGCTGGGCTATCATGACTTTTTTTACGAGTATTACCTTCTTACAGCAATTCATTCCTGTGTAATAGATTAATTGGCGAATTCTTCTCCCTATCTTCAGGAACATAAAACACTTCAACCTTCAAAACAGTATCTCATGATGGCAACCCTCCCAAAGCTATCTGTGATACACAGGACTCCTAAAGCCACAGACTAAAGAAGTAACACGAGAGATGTGGACATACCAAACTTCTGAAGAGATGTTCTAAACAGATTACTAATCAGAGAACACAAAACACAACTAGAATTAATTTCTTTTTAGTACAAAATACCTTGTAACTGCTTTTCTTTTTAAAAATGCTCAGTAAAAGTTTATTTTTTTGGTTCAATGCCCCTCTCATTGAGATCTACAGCTTTTTACTTATACATCAAATTCACAGGTTTAAGCAGGTTTTTTTATTTTTAGCATTATATAAGGTTAACAGAAATATACATATATTAAAGTTAAATCAGTACTTTACAAATTTAAATGAATAGGTAGATGTCTTACTCATAACCTCTTACAGAAGGACCTGCAGGAATAACCAACAGTAGAGATCAGTTTATTTTATATATATTTCAAAATGAAATATTTTTAAAGATACCTGTATGTTCTAAACTTGTCACTATCAGCCTACAGTCTCCTGCATACAACAGGGTACTAGTTGCTTTAGGAAAACAAAATTAGATTCAAGAAAAGTGTTTAAATTTTTTTCTGGGTAATTTAAATTAAACTACTTTCATAATCACTTGTATTTTCCATAAGACATTCGACTTTGCTGTTAAGATAATTCTCTCTCAGCCCTTGCACAGCTGATAAGCCATATCTCCCAAGGCCAATCCGTGCTGTTCAGGATGGACCCAGGGAGCTGCTCTGTGTCTGCGCTGGAGAGGTCCCAGCTCCCTCTGCTGACTGCAGAGCTGCTGCCAGGAGAACCTCTGCAGGGACCCGCAGGCACCCTGCACACAGCGCAGGTGGGGCTGGGCTGTCAGGATGCCTGCTGGGTGCACAGCGGGGCGATGGGCACGCCATGGGGCAATGGGCGACAAGTGCACGGCAGGGCGATGGGCGCGCCGCAGGGCGACGGGACCACCTCGAGAGAGCTGCTCTGGAAAGAGAGCGGACCTGGAGGCAAAAAGGGACGAGTTTCTGGAGGGTCCTCACCTATACACTGGGCATGATGTGTGTTATGGGATAGATTATTGGCCACTCTGGGTCTCAATCCTGAACCTAAGATCAAATCCTGGGCTGGTCACTGGGGCTGTGCTCCCTCCCAGCTTCTCCTGCAGAGAACCTAAAAGACCTTGGGCCGTCCTGGCAACAACTCAAGGCATGGCTGTTATCAGCTCTCTTCTGAGCACAAACCTGAAAGACAGCCTCTTGCTAGATACTGTGAAGGAAGTTAACCCTGTCCCAGCTTCACCCAGGACAGTGCCTCACATGCCTCTCCCACCCAGCCCTCCACATCTCCGCATCACCAAAGCAGTCTCACGTATATAACGTCTCATCCCTGCCGAAGAGGATCGCAAACAGCAACACAGAAAGAACCAGGTATACAGACAAAGGTAAGGACTGAGTGGGAAACCGAAACCTCCTTCCCTCACCAGGCACCTCGGCCCTCAGGCCAAGGGGGTGCTGCTGCCCTCAGCACATCTTTGCTTCACCCCAAGACCAAGCACGCCTCGCTCCGGCTGCCTCGCCCGCTCCACCTCAGGCTGTCTGCTGTCGGGTGAGACTCACGGGTCCTGCACACCTCCAGCGCTGGCAGGAAGGGGGACACGCACACAGCACTGCCAGGTACCAGCAGTGCTACGTACTAGGCCGTACTAGCCTTTATCTTCTTTCTCAATATAAGCATCACATAGATAATGAACAGTTAAACTCCAGAGCTCCCAGAGTCACGCACAGCCCTGGAACAGGGCACTGCCATCGCTCGGGACGCACGCAGGCTCCACGCCCAGGTCACAACACCATGGCAGAGGCAGCCTCTGTCACAAGTTTTCTTGACCCACTTTGTTTCCTTTGGTCTAGCTGTGACAGCGATTTCCTCAGCTGCCCAGGTGCCCGCGGCTCATCCGCTCCCCTGGTGTTTATGGCCACGAGGCACACGCAGTTCCACACGGACAGCGGCAGCAAGCGGCTCTTCTACAAGGAGCGAGACGCTCACGGCTCCACGGTGCCGACGCAGCGTAACGACGGACACGCCGGTATCGCGACAGGAGAGATCGCGACGAGCAGAGACGTAGGACGCAACACAGAGGGGTGCAGGCACAGGCTGGGGCACAGACTTAGCCCTGGAAACCTCACAGCTACAAACTGCTCTCCAGTGGCCAGAGGTTTAGGTACGGAGCGGCAGAAAGCTGTCTGGGGCGTGGGGAGAGAGAACAAAGAAACCACGCGTGATGTACAGAAAAGGCACCACACACAGTAAACCTGGGTGCACGTGGAGCTGCAGACCTGCAAAGATAGGTGAAGGTCTAAATGTGTGTCTGCAAACACAAAAAAATACCCCAAGCATATCCTAAGGTAAGGAAGAAGCCATCAGCCTGACCACTGAATTCCTCCCAGTGAAGGGCTCCAGGCATGAATACCCACCCATGCCCACCCTGGCCAGAAGGAAATCACCATCCACAGGGTGCCCAGGAGCAGTGGAAGGGTGACCACAGCCCGAAGAACGGGGTTATAAAGTAAGAAGGGCGTGTATAACTACTTCAACAGCATTCTTATTTTTCTGTAACAATTAGATCTGGACTCATAATGATTAGCCCCTTAATATTTCAATAATACTAACACTAAATTCTTGGCTCTCCAATGAGCGTCCTCTTTGCCCATAAACAAGACTTTGAGCCTAATGCCACTCTTGTGCTTCACAAAGGTCACTGTTCCAGCCGGGGACAAGCAGCGCCTGGTACCGCATGGTCTTTCAGAGCAATTAAGCAACCGAAGATTAACTTCCGAGCTTGTGGAACAATCCTCAGCCTACTCCTGACCTCTCTCAATCTGCAATTAAGCCATTACAGTGACCTGCCAGCATCTTATCTTGTTGCAAGATGCAAACAACGCAACCCTATCCCTGCACAGAGCATCACCATCAGGCTGTGCTTTCCTGCTGGGGAGGGGAACAGCCTCTGCTGCCACAAGGGCTGGGGCTGCACCGGTCACACTGATGCACAGCTGTCCATCAGATTGCAGAAAATAAATTATTGTTGTCCCAAAATGCTCCTCGGACTAATCCATCCACGTTCTCATGCGCCTCGCTGTCAGGATACAGGTAGCTCTTACCTTACCCTCCCCAACGAGCAGAACCTCTCCCTGTACAGCCCTTCCAGCGCTGTTCTAACACCACTCAGCTGCAGGTACTGCAAGTAAAACCACATGTTATTTCCAGAAGGGCTCGTGACTAACCTGATCTATTTATATGACAAATTATTTTCACTGTAACAACAGTCCTTTACAGCCAAAGCTACAAGATGTTTTACTCAGGATCAGTTCTGAAAAAATTTTGAACATGTTTCCCCCCTCATAAGCTGAATGGGAGAGCAAACACTGCAGTATGATGCTAAGAAGACTGCTTGTTCTTTTGGGAAATAGGTTAAAGCCCAAGTGATCTTTTATAGATCTAAGACATTGTTTTCAGCCACAGCAGACTTTCCACATGGTTTCAATGCTGTAAGAAATTCCACCTTTTGTCTTTTCACAAGTGGTGGTCCCAGGTGTATTACATGGTATTTAGGACAAAAGAATTTGTGAAAAATGTTTCCGGCAAATAAATCCCTGCTTTAAAAGACTATTTACTGTTGGAGGGAAACTGTCCATTCTTCCACAACTCTGCTGCACACCCTGACAGGGCGGCGCAGCTGGATGTGCTGCCGTGTTCACGCCAATATGTAGGTTGTGGACCAGGGTGACTGCTTGAAAAGTCATCAGAAGGAACTAAGAAAAGCAAGCTTACTGTTAGCAGGTTTTTGATACTCAGGGGGGTCAACACCATCACGGGAAAATACTGAGAAGCCTGCAAACTAAAGACTGGAAACTTATTCCAGAAGCATAACTAGACATTTTCTAATATGTGGACAGTAACATAATACAGATTCAAGCTGTTAAGCAAAATCCAAAGAGATTTGAAATATTTATTAAAACTGATCATCAAAACTGGAAAGATGATGAGGACACAAGAAGTCCCATCAGGATGTGCCAGAAGTGAAGGGTGCCTTGGAAAGCTGCCCTATGGGGATCCTGCTGCAGGACAGCAAATCCTTCTTCCTACCATTCCTGTAACCCTGAGGCAAGCAAATGGCAAACCTGGAAACATCTGGGCCTGTGGAGACAAAAAGCTGCAAATGCACTGAACAGCCTGATTCTAAATTAACTCAGGCTGGTCTGCCTCCCTGGTGACACCAGGAGGTGTCAGCCAAGGGCTTCCACCAAATATTCCAAAAGAACTCACTGCACAGAACCCCAGAGAAGGAACTGACCTCACCACCACCTTGCTCCAACACCAATGCTCGGTGTGTGTCCAGATGACAGCAAACCATATAAGGATCTCAGCAGTAAAAAAGAAAACCTTCAAGGAGTTACACATTTGTAATGATTTCTATTCAATACGTTTGATCTTGTATTTTTTCCATAAAACCCTTACAATGTCAAAAGGCATCACTATTCCAGCACGGAAGCCTACACGAGTGCCTGTCCTTCTAGAAGTGAACAGGTCTTTTACTCTCCTTTCTGTTAAAGAGAGTGTGATTTCCTCCACTTTTCCATTCTATTATTTTAACACTCTCAATTGCTTTCTTTCTTTGAGGTAATCCTGACTTTATTCCTCCCATATCCCACCGGTACCTTTCTGATCACCTACCGGCTGTTTGCCACGCTTCTGGCTCTGCACATTGGTCATCTGGCCTAAAGAAAACCTCTCGGTAAAGTCTAGTTCTTACCCAGATATAGTGTGACAATAACATCTCCAACGTGGAGCAGCATCCCGCACCCTCCCCTGTCCCGAGGGAGCACCCGCTCAGGCCGCTGCGCTGCACCTTCTGCAAGGCGGCGGCTCAGAACCGCGGGCACAGTTACTGCCCAGAAGTGCCTGAAGCATTTTTACTGCCACTAGAATTATGGTGAGACTTCAGAGCAGCACTTGCCTCTATTGCTGATCCACACACGCTTTCCCGGCAGCAGGGAAGGGACAGGACACCGTTCAGAAACCCCGTCTCTGCAGGGCAGCCAGCACCAGCCCAGGTGACCCCCCAGCACCAACACCGGGGCACCGGCTGCAGAGCTGCGCAGGGCAGCGGGTGGGAACTGCCATCACCTTCGTGGCACTGGAAAAAGTTAATGTGGACACAACTGCTCACCAAAGTACCGCCAGCTCTGCATCTCTGGAACCGGACTACTGTTTTGTTTGTCCATGTCCTCACGTGTCACTCGTTACCCGCAAAACGCTCTGGAAGTACAGTAAAGCAAGATGAGACCCATGCAGGCTCGACCATCACCAAACACCACAATCCGGATTTCTCAGCCCCGTGGGCTGCCTCTACAGTAAAAGATTTATGCAAAAATATTTAAATTTAGACTGCTTGAAAGAAAAGACCAAGTGAAATATCTCAGTAAGACTTTAATTATTACATCATTTTCCATGCTATGACAATCTAATTTCTCAGTTTCTACACCAAGCCTGACAGCGTGCAGCAGGATTGTTACACATGCAAATGTATGTAAATAAGGTGTTAGAACAAATCCAATATGTGGTTTTGGGATAACATTTTGCCCTTCTATTTCAACAACAAATGGAAAGAACAGAGAACAGAACAATGCTGTGTACTAAAAATACTTTTCATGCAGAGGATTAAGAACTTACTCTCCTTATGCCACAAAGTACCCGCCGCCCTTAATTCCCCCTGGGCGCAGAGGATCTCAGCACCACACAGAATCGGGCTCATCCCGTACTCGTTATTTTGGAGAGCCATGCAAACATGAGTTAACAGTTAAACACCAACCTATTCGCCAAGTTAGAACAGCACCACAGCTCCCCAGGTTTAACTGGGAGGGACAAACGGGCAGCGGCCCCAGACTTAACCCTGCTCTCCACACACACCGGTGCTGTCAAGAGACAGAAGAGATTTCATTATGCTGCTGTCTGTACGGTAAGAGAACCTCTTCTAAATTACACCCACATGCTAAGCAGGCAGCTCTACCGCCTCTGTAAGCAGCAGTGCCGGCGCACCAAACGCTTGGCCTGACCGATGATCCGGGGAACGCGCTGCCTCGACAAGCCCCAGCCTTGCTCCAGGGGCTCTGCAGAACCAACAAGAAATAAAGACTCTTGTTTCCAAAACTTTGCAGCAACCACACATAAAACGTGGGGAGGAGGAAAAAAAAATCCAAACCAACCAAACAAAATAGACCAAATACTACATCTTCAAAACAGCTGACGTAGCTGGGAGAAAGGACGCTTCACTCCAGGTCTTTCCCCACAGTCCCAATTACTGATCCAATATTCTCAGGCCTGTTCAGTTTCCCTGCTCTTGCACAAAGGAAAGGAATTACAGCTTTAAACCAGCAAAACCAGAGCTTGCTTCAGAAACTGAAGTTGCTGGAGTTGCGTACAAACTTTGAAAACAATCAACTTTCCCCAAAACTCTCCTGAAAAAGATCACGAGTTCACTCACACTGAAAGGAGCCAGTAAGCAAATAAACCTCAACAGCTCAATCGATACAGCTCGATTGCAAAGTTAACCTATCCTGGGAGAGCACACACTTTTCTTAACTACTTCATTACTATTTCTATTCTTTAACTGTTGTCAAGAAACAAAAACCTCAGATACAGCTCCAGGCAGACACCTTCAGTACTTCTCCCAAGAGGAAACTTAACTCAGTGCCTTAGAATGATGCTGTAATTTATGATAATACTTTGTAATCACCATCTGAAAATGCAAGATGTGCTCATTTCCAGGGGACTACCTGGAAATACACTGAAAACAGATCATAGTGCCCAGTACTCTGAAGAGGTTTTCACTTGGAGTATTTCAAAGTAGCTTCAAGGGGAGGAACACAAGGTACAACAAGGGAATAATCCTGCTGCAGAGGCAAGGTGAGGCAACATCTGGATGACTGAGGAGATCTTACTCAGCCCCAATCCATCGTCATCTAGTCAAAGAAACCGTAGGATATGAGAACAAATTTTCATAATGAAAAATCTACATAAGTGTCAGGACCATGCTGTCTCAACATCAAACACCAGCAGGATTGTTCCTCTTGGTCCAGGAGTCATGGTCAGACTCTCTTTAATTAGGAGCATACAAACCAGAAACCAATTTCACAATGCTCCCTGTCTTTATCAAAGGGTTTGTCCTCCAACGAACAAGACTGCAAAGAATTTTAAGAAAATGTAGGTTACAGCTAAAGGTAAATTAGAAACCCAGTCTTTCAAAAAAAAAAAAAAAAAAAGAGTGCTTCAACTAAATTGGTCTGGGAGAGAAGAAAGATGGTAAAACAAACACTCCTTGATATCACCAATAAGCCGATATGCAAAGCTTTGCAAGAACACGTCACAGAACAGAGACTCGTTTCAATGACTGCTTTTTGCACACAGGGTAGAAGCCAGGCTGCTCTAACTCAGGTTCAGCGAACCCGGCATTGCCGTTCAGTCGCAGGCTGCAGCCAGCGCTCCCACAGCCTCTCAATAGCCTGGAAGATCCACAGCACCATCCACTCAAACGGGATTCCTCACTTTTATAAAATTCACAATAAAAGAAGAGGGGAAGGAAAAAAGCCATCTATGTAAATACAAGATTTTGTTGCAGGAACTAGGTAACAGCTGCCAAGGAGGACTACTCTGGCTTGTGCTCTGCTCATCACTCCTTGTTTGACTGTGGCACGCCATCCAACCAACCTCATGTTTCAGAAGCAGCTCTCATTTCAGTGATCAGATACATACAAAACAAGCCACCTGCCATGTGAGAAAATGACTAACACTTGCATCTTTTAAGCTCTTTGCTTCATCACTGAAGAAGCTTTTGAACACAGTAGCATTAGTGTTTGTTGAAAGAAACTTGCTTTTAAAAACAAGATGCAAAAGGCTTCAGAAAACATACGAGGATAAAGACCAAAGGTAAATCTGAGTAACTTACTGCTGCTGCTGTGGCCTCCTCTCCACCTACATAGACAGAAGAAGCAATCTCCATCACTGATAAGTTTGTGGGAGCATCCGTAGTAGAAGACGATCTGGGACGACCTGGTTGAACATCTTGGGCAGACCTCCTGTTGATCTGCGGGCTTCCTTTTGGGGCGTCTGCCTTGCCCCGCCTGCTGTGCAGGCTCGTCCCTCTCTTCATTTTAGGTGGCACTCTGATCTGCTGAAGCACTCGGTTCAGAGCTGTGGGGTGGGTGGAGACACCATCAATTTCAGCACAGATGCTTTGGCTTTCCAAATCCACATCAGGCTCCAGATCAGCCTGCGCTTGCTGAACATCATGTGGAGAAACGGACGACCTCCTGCGCTGATGCTGGAAAAGGTGCTTCAAGCCTTGACCAATCACATTAATGTTCTCCAAAGCATTATGGGTTATTTTGGATAATTTTTGCTCTGATTCGTGTTGTTTTTTGGTCTCTTGATCTTGGGATTTGCCTCCAGGATCAGGGTCATCATACAACTGTTCAGTGCCAGAGGGCTCCATTGATGACACCCAACAGGTTTATTTGACTATTCATTCACAAAAACGTCCCCTGTCTTTAAAATGCTTGTGTTTGTTTTAAAAGTGTCAAGATTGTCAGCCAATTAGGTGTGCAATTGCTTCAAGAGTGACTACACATGCAGCTGTGCCCCGGTGATCTCATGCTTATCTAATGTTAAACAAAAGAGTCATTGTTATACATCCATGCAGAAAGTAGTGGGTTAAAAAATCCAATGCGCAAAACATGCCATTCACCAAACAAACCAGATTTCCAAGCACCCCTCCAGGTGGCATTAGCTGCATCTAGGCTAGCTGCAGAAGCCAAAGCTCGTATGGGACAAGTCAGTCATCACCTAGGGGAAGAAGCCCAGCACAAAGGGTAGAGGAAAGCAAGAAAGGTAAAAAAGATGTTCAAAAGGGGGAGAAGCAAGGAGAAACCAGTGGGTTTTTGTTTATTAAGAACAAGCCCATAATAATATCTAACAGAAAATGAGGTTAAACTTCTGAAGAGCACGTTAGTCTCTTTGGCAGAATTAATTTTGTTCCTTGACAAAGATCTGGTAATTCGTGCTTCAAATGTAACGCCTGCTCTGCCTACCTGGTTTTCCTGTAGAATGCCTAACGTCACAGTATTTAATATATGCAAGAAAACAGAACATTTCCAAATGAGTTACGCATTTCCAAACAGTAAGAAAAGGCTTATTACTGCCAACATCTGCTGATGGCACTGGAAAGGAGATGTGAAAATCTGTCTTCAAGCAGGAACAGGCAAGTGAAATGGTTTCAGTTGGCTTACTCCTGTCCATAGCTTCCAGAAAAAACAAAAATGCCCTTTTACAAGTAGATTAAGCAACCAATCTGCAAAGGAGCAGCACCGTGCATGTGCAGCTCAGCTTCCAGCAGAGAGGAAACACACCGCTTTTCTCCAAGAGAGCTCAACCTTACCCATCGGCTCGGCTCAGGCAGGAGCTGGCGGTAAGACATTGCAGCTGAGCCCTTCTACTGCAGCACACTACTGGAGAAGTACAGCAGAGGAATGAGGAAGGAAGGGAGGAAGGACACAACAACTGAAAGTTTCACATCAGCACCATGAGATCACGTGTTCAGAAGCTGATCATGGTTTTCTTGCAGGAGAAAGCTTTGATTAGGTTTCCATAAATACAGAAACCAGATCACAGAGGTCCACCTCAATCTCAGCAGAAAGCAGCCTGTGCTTCAAAAACAACATTTGAAATGCAACGTACGTTTGTGATTTGAGAGCATTCATTTTTATCTTAAAACAGTTGCGGAAACATAATGCATTGAGGTTACAATTAGAGTGCTCTCAGTGTTGTGCATCTCAAACCTGAGATAATGGGTTAAACAGATATTCCAAAATGCTTTCCAAATTGGCATCCAAAAATATCCCAAGAGCTGCCTCACACTCTCTTTTTCAAATGTCGTTGCTATCAGCTGGAGGCAAGATGGAATTCAGTACTTACAGAAAGCAAAACACTGGAATCACACAGGATTTATCTCAGTAATTTGAACATGTTATAACCATTGAGTTTAAATATATCGGTCAGTTTAATCAATAACGCATTAAATGCAAAGTAATAAACTACATCCCAGAAACATACATCTACCCATATTCATGCAGAAATTGTGTGGCAGAATTAAAAATGTACAACCAACCTTCCATTTTTACATTCTTAACACTTTCCTAAAAGACTTCAAGTGCTTTTCTGACTGGTATTATGCTTTGACTTTTGAGCTCACTCTTTCTAAATATTTCTTTTTTCCTCATTAACAGGTTTTCCAGAAAGTTGAATCCAGGTCTCCACCCAAGTTTTGGGGGGAAAAAATGAAAAAATACATTTTCCTTTTCATCCAACAGACCAAATAGTTCAGTGGACAAACCTCCCTGGCTAAAAAACAAGAGTCCCAAAATCATTTGGCATATAAAATACAAACCTGACAGTTGACCCATGAGTGCCTTTCTAATTCCAGCCAATTCCCTCAGTATTTGTTTTTCGGTCAGGACTCAGTGAAGAGCTGTACTTCATATCAAAGCAGCCCAGTATACTCTCTAACCAGTACCTTTCTAACCTCCTGCATGCTTTCTGTCCAGATCACCACTGGGAACACTGCTGATCCCACAGCACACCACCTCAGTCTCACTAGAGTTCAACGCGTTATCTGCTGGAAACCATTAACCTGTGTAATTAGCCCCATGTCAATTTACAAAGCAACCTGAAACCAATCAGGCCCAGTCAGCTCACGAACCAGCCACTGCTACCCCCATGTACTCTGATCTCTGGAATTACACCGACTAGGCTCCTGTAGGGAACTGTCTGGCCATCACCCCACTCTCATTTCCAGATGATGAGTCTGTTGCGAGCCTGGAAAGAGCTTTTCAAACAGCCCATCTGGTATGGAGACCCTTAAAACTACTTGTCCTAGTGTCTGCTTTGGGGGAAAAAGCTACTCATAAATGTGTAGTATAAGAACTGTGAATCAGCAGAATTAATTAGCACATTTATTTGCATTAGGATTCAAGTTTTGTGCCTTTTTTTCCCACCACTTATAAGAACTTTTATATTCTGTTTGAGGGAGAAAGTGGAGTACCTTATAGCATGAAGTTCAAAAGCACGCATTTCTTACTCATATGAGAATGCAATACATCAAGGACAAAATTCACAATTCCATATACAGTCACTCTGAGCAGACGTTATAACATTATTACATCCCAGAACATGCTAATACAGTCCTTCATTTGTGCAATTATTTCACAGCAGCACTGGGAAACAAGCAGTTCAAAAGGAGAAACCAGCAAAAACAATATTAGATAACTGAATATATAAACTAGTACTTGCCTCCATCACTTGCCCTTTGGCATGGCTGACATACAGCAGTCCCTCCACTGAACAAAACTGCAAAAGAAACCGGGTATGAGTTGCAGTTCTCGGAAACAGGAGGAAAGATGCACACAAACAACAAAGCCAGCATGGTTCCAGCTTTTAGCTTTTATTCCTTTTTCCATTTAAATGAAAGTGCCTCTGGAAACTTAGCTATTTTAAACTCTTCCAAATAACTGAAGGGACACAAATATAACTGAAGTTAAATCTGAACCCTGGGGAGGTAGCAGGAAGCTCTTGTGAAGGAATGTTTTCTCTGGGGGTTCATGGCCACCGGCTGAAAGCACGGGCAGATTTCAGGGCTCTAGCCTGCAGGGTCAGACTGGTTGACACAGATTTTATTCTCTCCTCTATTGACTCATTCCAGCGTTCTCGGCACAGGTCAAACAGCTCGCTGGTGTTCACCTGGGGTACACCTAACAGGATGTGAGCTGTGAGCACTCTGAGCACGAGCACCTTCCATCCCATCCCCCAGGGCAGCTCCATCGCTGGGGCTGAACCAGGGCTGGGCGCCGCAGCCACCTCTGCCAGGAGCCACCAACCAACCCTCCCCTGCAGCACCCGACGCGCCGAGCCCGGCCGGGCAGAGACACGCGGCCGTGCAGAGACACGGCAGCGGTTCCTGCCACGCCCTTCACGCAGCGCGAGCACCAAGGACTCGGAGTGCCGGGCAAAGCACACCGCACCCGAGGACCCCATCCGGCTCTGCCCTCCTTCCCCACGGAGGGAACGGAGCATTCCGGGGGTGTCTCAATGATCGGTTTAATGTTCCTGTGACAAGCCCAAGGTAAGGCCAGACGCTTGCTGGAAGAACACAGCAGTGGACATCCAGAGGACAGCTGAGAGCAGATGCAGCGGCCGCATTTCTCCAGCCAGACTCACGTACTATTCTAAAACAGCCAAATCCCTGCATCTTCCAAAGGTGATTAGGTACTTAGCTACTTCTTGGGAACAAGGAGACAAGCTTCAGAACACATCAGCACTCAGAAGAATACTACAAGACTCTACCCAACTGGGGCATTTTGACTATTTTATTACACGGCAGATTCCCACCTCCAAGACAACAGCAGAGATAACAAATGTTGATCAGAACCACTGAAGGGGGATGCTAGAATATGAAGAAAGCGATGACAGCAAACACAGAGAATGTAAAAAAATGAACGAACACATTTTTGAAAAAAATCTTGACACAGAAGAATTCACGTTTCTACAATAGTAGGAGTGGAGAACTAGGCACAGGGTGTGAAGTGTTAACATCATAGCCATTCTACTTGTATTTTTTTCTTTTTTTATGTTATTTTTTACTTATAAGAACTGTAAGAGCTTCTGACAGTGAGGTCTTCATAGATACGCCCTACAGCACTAAGGCACACTGCAGGTCAACAGATGCTTTTGACTCAAGCAAATTCCCAGTCTTTATCCTGCAAAGTCTGCTATTTATGCTGTATTTGAATATTGCAAACTCTTAACACTAGTGTTGAGGTACAGCTACCTAGGGAACCCTCACATCTGTTTTACTCCATGAACAGGTCAGTTTAACAGCTCATCACAGAGTGGTAGTGCACAGTTAGCAGCGATCTTAGGCAGGAGACGCTTCCCATTCCTCTTTAGCAAAGATTTCAGTGGCAACTGGTTGTACTGCAGAACAGTAGAAACATTTCTGAAAACCAGTCACTCAACTTTAAGCCACTGCAGCTTCCTAATAAACACAGAAAATTACCTAATCTTTTGTCTTTGTGCCTGTGGTCCTTACACTGTGAACTCCTGACATTGCAGAAGAGCCATAGGTGTTCATACTCACAGCAGTCAATGAGCAGTTCTTCTTCTAGGACAGCAGTGGTACTGAAGATGCTTGATTGTGATAGGATGTATTCAGGAAGATATTTTTTAAAAATAAATTGGAAAGAGAAAGGGATCTGTCGCTTGTTAAGAGCATTTGGTATCTGCTCATCTGTGACTTGAATGCAATCTTGTCTCCACTACAGGATTAATATTTGAGCTTTCAGGAACAAAAATCTGCTTGCATTAGTTTTGTTGGTCAGCAGTATTAAATATAAAGTTATAGGAAGGAACTGTTTAAACAGGATGTGGGCCTGAGAAGAGGCTGATGTTGAAAAATCACCTTCTGGTACATCTATGAACACGCTGCTCTTACACAGTACCAGCATGCGAACCATGAATGGATGCGGCGGTAGCGACAGGCACATTATTTATGGCATTACTGTTGTCTTCCAAACCACTGCCCCCTTGAATTTTACACCCTTTCTGGTTTCTCTCGACTTCCCCTCTCTGACAGAGTTAGCTGTGAACACCCAGAGCTTTCTCTCCTTATTTTCTCTGCTGCTTGTTGGTGCTGAACAATGATGCTTCTGGAGAAAAGAACCAAACTTAAAATTTACCCTTCTAAGGGTAATGTCACCCCTGCATGATCTCTCCCTGCTGCCACCTTCTGATGTGCTGACAGTGTTCAGTACCGCATTGGGAACCCACCAACGCTACTAAACATGTCCTTTCCTGGAAAAGGCCACACACAGACGACTTTCTGTCAAATTAATTTTAAAAGTGCTCCAAGAAAGCTAAATCAAGGTTAAAGAAAGATTTAACTAGGGCCCACATTTTCTGATTTGCCAACATTCCCAACTACATTCATCATACACATTTTCTAGAATTTTTTTAGTGAAAGTACTTCAAAGATCAGAGGAAACACTAAAAATGCAGCCTTCAGGTGTTTAAGAAAAACAGATTTGTTTTTCGGTATATACAAGGTTCGGGTATATACAAGGAATTCTTATAAAGACCATTTGTTTTACTAGACATAAGAGGAGATTTGCCTATCAGCAAGTCTTTCTTTCTAACGCAATGGATTCAGAATTCGTAGTCCTACACGGTGTCACCACTAGTACGTGTACCGAGGAAGAAGACAGACGAGGCTGCGACTCACAACTGCGCTGGGAAGACAAAAGCCAACACTTTCACTTGATTTATGACCTGTTTCAGAAAAGCCACCTCCTCACCTGCTCTTCTGCAAAACCCAACAAAGAAAAGACAAACTGCAACATTTCCTCAAGAACTTCTCTGCTTTCTGTTAAAGGGAAAAAAGCTGTAACCATGTCCACATGTTCCACAAACCTGCCAATTGCTATTCTGAACTCAGAGCTTCACTGCAGGCACCTGAAGGGACCATGGCCAGGCACGGGTCGAGCAGGGATCCGAGGCTGGCCTTCTGCAATACCAGAAGTATGACAAACAAGAATTTAAAGAATTTTTAACCTCTTTTACCCCCTGTAGCTCATTTTCAGTCCCACAGCATAGCACCCCACAATTTGAGCTGTGGGCACAGCTCTTCCTGGGGCTGGGATGTGAACTGACACAAAAAAATTAACTCAGCATTGGAGGAAAACGGGACTGGGGAAAGAATCTGGCCACAGAGCTGAGGATAACAGCTTCAGGGTAAGGTTAAAGAAGAGACGCAGGACAGAGACCGGGCACGATTACTCAAGAATGGTGTTACCAGAAGCCTCCTACCTGAAGCCACGGCCAGGACAGCTGGAGAAACAGGAACTCACGTGAGCTTCAGCAAGGGCTCAGCAAAACAAAAACAATTTCATTTTACAGTTCAAATGCTGCATTTTGTAAAGAGAGAAACTATGTATGAAGGAATACTTCCTATGTAGGAAGTATTGAGCAAATATTCAAAATATTGGGTCTTCCATGAAGAAAAGAACTATGCATGTATGCAAACAAGGAACAAACAGACCAGGATCAGAAGAGAGGTACTGGTTAACATTACCACCAGCAACAAATAACTTTCCACAGGGTGCCTGCACACACTTACAATGTGAAGCCAGAGCTCATTGTTTATCTACTCAGTTGTGAAGATCTGCATATTAGTTGTGGGGTTTTTTTAATACTGTGATTTAACTCGACATTCCAGCATGCAGCAGAGTCACAAGCAGCTGCAGTGTGATTATCAAAGGCTCGAGCAGGGACGATGCTGACACAGACACACCAGCCCCAGGTGCACCATCCAGAACAGGCACAGGCACCGACAGCCGGGGCCATCCCCGCTGCCTGCAGGCATGCTCACCAAGGCCAGGAGCGAAGTCAAAGGGCAGCCAAAAGCCCCACAGCCCAGAGGACGGCAAGAGTGTGAAGATGAGTTAAGATATGTGATGTTTTGGGAAAATGCACAAGGAACAGAGAGAAAACGTGGTCATCAGCACCACCTGCTCCCCTCTGGGAGGGGGAAAGCTCCAGGCTCACGCAGACCAGACAAGGAAGGACTCCTACAGCAATACACACCCGCGTCTGCCTCCTTTAAAACGCAGCTTTAAGCACAGAGTCCTGTTTGTCAAAACAAGGCACACTTCGTTGTTTGAGGAAGCTGTTTTAAGCTGCTTTATCAATGTTCACTATCACAGGGATACAGAGCAGCAGAAGTGTGTTCCAATTTCACCGCAGCAGATGCAACCATCTCATTACCGTGGTTAAGACCACCTGTGGAAGCATTTCCCTCCCAGGCAGGAGCCTGCACTGAGCCCGCTTAGAGCAGCACAGCAACAACAAAAGCCTACCTTCAAATATCAGATGAATTCTGTACAGGCAAAGGTGAAAAGGAGCGATTCAGCTTCTTTTAGCTTCCCCCTCTTTAAATAAATCTTTCACCAGAACAGATTTAATTCCTTAAAGCATCTCAAATGCTTCCGTGGTCAGCTGCACTCCTCCACTTTACCTAACATTTGCATTATCTGGATCAGATTCTCCAGCATCTCGAAAAATGCAACATTACCAGGCCATGCCAAACACTTCTGACCTTTTCTGGAGAGGAAGGGACACGGGGGGAGGAGATCAAAGCTGCTCTTACCCTCACTGCCTGTCCGCCAGGAGCTGCTGCCACTTCCAATATGTCAAATCTGACTCAAATGTCAGGAACGAGTGAACCACAAAGTGGAAATACAGGTATTTTCATTCCACTTCCACGGGAAGACAAAAGGTTACACTACAGCTATTTTGGGCATCGCAGAGAGACTTCCAGTGTGCTAGTCACAAAAGGAAAAGAGAAGAGACAGCCTCTCCTTTTCACTCCCAGCAGATTCACCCGTGACAATGCCAGCACAGGAGGCTGCAAGATTCAGCACCTCTAGTTCTAAAATAAAGGTTTCTTACAGGCTCAGAGTTTTAAGAGGGTTAAAGCAAGCTAAATTACCAGGCTTGTAAAGAAAGATATCATCTACCGCCAACCCACACTACATGCGATTTGAACACGTGCCTTTAGCCCTGAATTTAGGAAAGAATCATATTTACAATGACTCGTCAAAGAAGAAAGTAGAACTAACCTGGCACGGTGGTAAAATACTCCCCCGATGACTCAAAACCAGTATTAATTTTCTGATCTTTCAAAAGTGTTGACTCAACTTACTGAGACAGATGACGAGTTTTCATTCAGCTCAACAAAACCACGCCTTTCCCATTGACTCCAGTGCTCTTGGTACCAGGTACATGAAAACCATCCACTGATACTTGGCACCAAATGAGCTACAGAGTGGAAGTTTGACTTAAAACAGGTTACAAAGACTAACTCAAACCATATTCAGTCCCAAAATGGGAAGTCTACTAACCCAAAACACTAATAACGATCCCCATACTGCAAGCCAGATCTGTACCGTGTCTGCTCTAAACACTGTACCTTCACCGCTCCCTACGGACACAAAGCTTGGACTCAGAATCATCAAAGTACCTCTCATGTATGACAGTTCCCTCCATGATGCTGAGAAGGATCCCTGAAAAGCTCAACTGTCTGAAGAGCATTGTCATTGGAAAAACCTGCTTCAAAACCTGACAGCTCATTGCATTGATATTGCTTAAAAGATTACACAAATAATGCAAGACAGACAAACTCTAATCAGAAGTTAACAGGACTCACTAACAAACTGATCACTTACATTTCTCTACCGCTTCCAAACTGTCTTTCATATTCACAACACAACAGTTTCATCCCTGCTCTCCAGAAGAAAATCGACCTTCCTGGTCTTTCAAGTGAGCTAATCCAGGGAGCTTTTACTTAAGTGCAACTCTCAAGAAATTATATAACAGTAATGTCCTTAATCTGGGGCTGCTTTGTTTAAATGGATCTTTTTTTCTAATTAAGCATTAGCAACCCCCTCTTTGCAGCACCACAAACAAGATGTTCAGTTGCCCATTAAACACTGCTTGGAGTCCCCCAGCCAACACTCAGCAGAGGCTGGGAGGACCTACCAGCAGCAGACCACCCCACCCACACCTCCTCACCTACACTCATCACTAAGAATCTGCTACCAGCTGCAGCAGGAAGAGGACACAGGCATAATGTGCTTGTAACTGGACTCATTACAGCCACTGCTCCAAGTCTCAGGCAGCTCAAGCCCAGCTCCAGACACGGAACACATCCGAGCAGGGACATACCCACTGGGCAGGAGTCCTGGCAAACCAGCCTCTGTGCCCCAGGAACACCATCCCAGCAGCCACAAGCACCCGCCCTGGAGCACCAGCTGCCAGGCTGCTGCTCTCGTGCTGGGGAAGGAACCCAGCAGAGCCGCAACTCCTTGTTCCAGCACCACAGCAACGCAGCCGGTGCTCACTGCAGACGCCGCTGCTGCTTCCCTGCTTTGCTCACTGAACACGAGCGCGTGCGTGCCCAGCACACTGAGGTTTATTTTATTGCTTGTGCGCTACTACGGGACCTTTTTAGTGCAGGTTTTGATATACCAGAAGGATAATCACTGTTCCATGTTTACTTTTAATCACCTTTCTTTGCAGGGACATAATAAATATTCCACTGCAAGGTGATGGACATTCCGCTTCAGGTGACTAGTCCTGAGAAGGCTCTTAAGATGAGTAAAGCCCTACACTTTTTGGACTTAAGCAATAAAGATACGGACGTTCATCTATAGTCCTTTTCTTCCCATAGATCTAATAATGCCCTTTTAGAGAGAACACACAAACTGCACAAAGACAGCACAGCTAACAGCCACACACAACAGGCTGGCTCTTCAACATCCACCTCCACATCCAACTGCACAAAGACAGGCATTAGCTCCGTGATCCTGGTATAAAGAAACTGGGCTTGACGACTTGCTTGCCAATGGGAATCAAGCAGTCATACATTTAAAGCCTCAGCCAAAACGAGAATGTTTCCTCCCACATTCATGGCAGAGTCCACATGGAAGAAAAAAAAAAAAAATAAACCCACGAAATCCACAAAATCATGATCCAACGCAGCACAAAAAGGGAACAGATTTGTTTGAAAGAAGGCTGAAGCTTACCTGCCTCTTAGGACATGCAAGCTTTAACCAGAGCCAAACTCCAGACACACATTAACAAGCTCCTTACAGAGCCACTGCTCAGCTTGGGTGTCCACCAGAGCTCCCAGGGTGCTTTCTGCTGACCTCCCTTCCAGCCAGTCGGGCACCCAGCACATATACAGGTGTAGGGGGGCCCATATGGGGTACACCACCTGCTACACAGGATGGTTCCTCCCCAGGTGCAGGACATCCTATTTCCCTTTGTTGAACCTCACGAGGGTCCTGTCTGCCTGTTCTCAAGCCTCTCCAGGTATCTCTGAATGGCAGCACAATCCCCTGGTATATCAACTTCTCACCTGGCATCATCTGCGGGCTTGCTCCCAGTGCACCTGGCCCGTGAATCACGGTGCAGATCAATCCCAATCCAGAAAGCCTATGCCTAGAGCTCTCTGCACCCCATAATTGGATGGCCTTTTCTTCCCATTTGTAATGTGTCATAGTAGGCATACATACCTCAAAATTGTTCAGGTTAGCTCATCTCTTTGCATAGACACGCTCACAGTTGTAATCCAAATGTCTTCAACAGAGGTCTAATTTTAAAAATACTCTGAAGTATGAATTCCACAGGAAACAGGACAGTCAGGGGAGAGAAGGGTATACAACTTATCAGCTTCTACATTTGCAGACATCTGCAGTCAGTAGTGTAGGCCATTTTCAGAGTAAATCTTGGCAACAAAGCTTCTTTGTAGAGGAGAAAGACCTGCCAAAATTAACAAGAATAGTAAAGAACACCATTAACATCTGATAAGCAACAAAACAGCACCAGAGATTCAGAGTCTCCTTCAGAGAAAAGAATTAACTCTTATGTGAAATAGTGGATTTCTGCTAGCTTTGCCGTATTTAAAACCAGAAGCAGCCTCTGAAGCCACCTCCTATTCTGAGTACTTTAACTTAATAAATTATCTCAAGGAGGAAAATTCTCTAAGCGTTCAGATAATGTTTGATCATAACAGAGCATGCAAAGCAAGGCCACCCCACAGAGTGCCTTGTTTCAGAGAAAGCTACCCAGCTCACCGATGTTCTCTGTGTATTTTCACACAGGGGTGCTCGTGCGACCAGTGCCAGGCTAAAGAACCAAACCACTGTCCAAAACGAGGACCAGAGAGACTGATGGAAGCCCACCACACAACAGATACAAGGGACACGCCAGGGGAGTTCCTGTACAGCATAAACAGTTAGGAGTGCTGGCGTACTTCTTAACTTCTCTAATGTGTATTTAAGTTAATAACAAGTAACCTCTGTGGGGCAGAGACCCTCTATTCTGTGTTTGCATTCCACGTAGTATACCAGATCCAGGTTTCAAATCAAAGCTGTTCAATGTTTTTGTGATACAAGTTTTGGCACTTTTGTTACAAGAGCAGGATTCTTCTCTACAAATAAAACAAGGTCAGCTAATTTTGTATTACCACAGAATGCCTTTGAAAGCATGAAGATATTTCATCCTGCAAAAAAGACATTTAACTCCATACAATCACTTGTTTCCTCCTCCTTTTTCTTCCTCTCTGTGACCATTTTAACATACTTGGCCAGAGGAACAATTTTAAGAATTTGGAGCTTATAATCAAGCTTAAACAATCAGCTCACTGTGCTGTGACAACATCCAGTGCCTTGACTGTTTAAGGGTTTTAAGAATTCTTTAAGTATTTAAATCACAGCAGATACTCACTTTGGAGCCGTGCTGACAAATCACATCTAGCCTGCCACCGTCACACTGCATTTCATTCACTTATCTTGACTTTTCCCACAGATGCCAGTGTACCCACCACCCAACGCTGCCGAGCTCACGAGTCACAGACGGTGGAGGCTGGAGCTCTGGAGGCCGTGTCCCCGATCCTCTGACCAAGCAGGGCCACCTACAGCTGGCTGCCCACGAGCCACTTTAACAAGCCTTCCTGTTGTACTGAGGTGCTATCCTCTCACTCGCCGTAGAGCGTTAACAGCAGTCCATTATTAGCTCTAAAGAAACTCATGTCCTCACCAGAGACCTGCTCCGCGAGTCCCGTTTCACCCTGCAGCACCCACACGCTGCAGCTTCCGCAGCGCCCCAGAGGACAGGGAGAAGCACCGGCTGTGTGTCAGGGTGAGGAGACTCCAGCTCCATCAAGGGGAAGCCTCTCTGCCAGCTCCCCTGAGCAAGAGCTTAAACTCAGTGACGCCAGCTCCCAAAGACCAGCTTTCATTAGAAGGTGACAGCCATGGAACCAGGGGGAGAACACACTGCAGCAGGAAAACACGCTGGAGCAGCCAGGGGAGAGAAGAGTCCTCCCCCAGACCTCCAAGCAAGAGCTCCTAGAAACCCAGCCCAAGATATTATCACGCCAATTATGCTTGAACGGTTCAACACCCTTTCTTCGAAAGACCAGAGGAGATACTAACACAAGGTTTGTCTAACTCCAGCGCAAGCCACAGCAGCCTGCTCAGTTCACAAACAGGCACCAAACCATTCACCAGACCAGGAGCTGCCCTGCTAAATACAGCCCATTTCCTAAAGAGAACACCTCGTTAAACACACAGAAAAAAACCTGTAGTCTGCTAATGATTTCTATTTTGTCTCTGAATCAGATACAGCTTTTAATTATTGGATCTTTAGCTATGACTAAATAAGAGGCAAGAGAGACCAAACCATGCCAGAGACCTGCTTAAAAAACAAAACACAGCAACTTTTATGTGGTACATGGAAGGGAGGAAACCTCAAACTTTTTAAATACTTTTTTAATGGCATGGAAGCCTGCAGTCCCAATTTATTTCTAACACAAAGTAGATCTTCCTCCATCTTCAGTTTGCTTCCATATTTTGAATGACTTCCAGATTGGTGGAGTGGGTTTATCAGGCAGCTGAATGGGACACAGTGGATGCAAAACTCCAGTAAACTTGTCCATTCGGCACAGGAACACTGCGAGGCTGTCACAGTTGCTGACCAGTGCACATCCTGCAAGCTGGGGGTCCCCACTGTCCCCAGAAAAGAGAGAGGACAGAATCCCCCAGTATTGAGAGGAAGAATCCTCACAGCCAGTACACCCAGCTTTCCTCAGCTCTGGGCATTTCCAGGCGGACAAAGAATCTCCCCTGAGAGGAGCATGGTCCTGTTGACTAAATGCGAAGCTACCCAAGACACTTTAATCTTGCTTCAGGCAGGAGCAGCAAGGACAGCGCCACGTGTTCCCCAGACTCAGCGGGACCCTCTTGCACTGGGTTCAGGGCAGCACTACTTCAGTGGCCATATGCGTAGCCCAGAGGTGTTACCAAGGGCCTCCCCCTTGCAGAAACATTTGATTTTAAAATCTTGTCCTTGGCCAAGGGACGCCTTTTCTGACACAGTGGTAGTTACGTTACCCTCCTCCTCCTCTACACTTCCACTCACATCTTTATACCTTCAGGTCACACCTTCACACCTTCTGCCCACCAAGAAGCCTCCTTAAGTCTCCTCATTGATTGAATCTCGTAGTGGAAGCAATGCCTCCACCTAATGCACGTGCTTCACTGGCCACAGTGCTCAGCAGTGATGCGCTTTAGGTGCTCCTGGTATCACCTACGACAGCGGCTGTACACGCAAAATGACAAACCGCTTCAGGTCCAAGCTGTACGGCCTCTGGTACTTGTGAAGCTCAGAAGCTGCTGCTTTTCGCCTGAAGCTCTCTACTTCACAGGCCTGTCTCCAAAACCCATTTCTAGAACGGCAAAATTTGAGCTCACCTACACATCAGTAACACAAAATAATCAGTACCTTAATTACCTCATTAAAAGGCGGCTGCAGTGGGAAGGGACAGAAGAAGAACACACCCGAGCTTCAGCTCTGTTAAACCCGCGAGGCCGGACGATTTTTTTTTTCCGAGACAAAGCCCCCGCACCGCCAGCGGCTCCGCGGACACTCCGCACCCGTGTGCCGGGCCCCGCGGCCTCCGGGTACGGGCTGGGTGCCCGCGAGGAGTCC